>NC_091119.1:15935391-16225391 GCF_040183065.1 Periplaneta americana
GATGTGACATTCTGCAGCAATTTGCCTCTGTGACATAGAAGAATGCTCTGCTAATGTTATAATTTTAGACCGTTTTCGTGGAGTTGTATCCATTTGTGAAGACGACAGAATGTACACAGGATTGCAGTATTGTCTTCAACACAACTGAAATGCTTATAAGTACAAAACGACAGGCAAAATGTCACATATTATAAAAAAAATAATAACGACAGACCTTCAACAATGGAATTACACGTACTACAGATGTCAATTAAAGCGGTATGAGCTGCTGTGAGGCCAACAATGACAGAAAATGTAAAAATATGTCATGTTCAGATTAATTTGCACGCTACTGTATTTGAAATTAATGTGAATTTTTGAACTTTAAAATTCATATCTTACTGAAATAATAAATATAAGATAACATTTTCTGATTATAAAAATATCTCGAACATATTTCTTGTTTTATATTTATGAACTATGTTGCTTCCTTTATTTTTTGCAATGTAAGTTACAAGATGATGGAAGAAATAAGATTGACCAAGTAATATAATTTATATAGCACACAAAGGAAATTAATGGCATTTAATCAAAATAATGTATTCCTATAAAAACAGTTACATGCGCCAGAAATGTGTTTGCATGCCTCACTGGATCAAAGCTGAAAACAAAAGTAAACTTAATTTAAAATGTAAACAAAGTGCAAGAAGTGTAAACAAATTTCATACAAGGTGCAAAAATGATACAACATGCTGTGCTTATTTTATCTCATCTGCGAGTTGTTACTAAAAGTAGAAAGACAAGAAAAATTAAAATACGAGACAAAAACAGATGTTGTAAATAAAGCAAAGTAACTGTTTTCAAGGCATCAGCAGGCATCGCAGGTGCAAATTATCTGTAAAACAAATTAATCTTTAAACTCGACCCCGGGATATATCTCACTTTACTTAGAAAAGCATGTCTTTGAATGCATATACTTATTGCTGCTGACTAATCACATAACCTGCATTCTTGCTACATTTTCAGAATTGGGATGAAGACAATACATTACATTATGGTATAGTATAATCATTAGCCATAAGGAATGATGTTTCAAAAGTTTTAAAATTTATTTAAAAAATAAATAGAAATGAAAAGAGAAATGAAGAGCAAGGTGTATGTGTACAGAGGATATAAATTATATCTTAATATGTTTGCTCAAATGTTATGAAAATACTGTATTTTTAAATGCAGATAGAAGTGGAATCCTGCAGTTGAAGGTAACTATTTTCTATCCAAATATCTGCTCATATTTTACTTCTTTTACACACAACAAACAACGTAGTATGATTATTTTTTAGTAGTAGTTAATTAATGATTTCGTTATTCCTTAAATTTCAGTTAACTAACAAATTATTTGTGCACCAATAACAATTTTCAGCAGACATTTGTATATGGACAATAAACATAACTTTTTGCCTTTTGTGAATTAAAAAATTCATGTGATAATATAAAAACTTTCTAGTTGTATTTGTCAGCAATGAACTTACTTACAAATGGCTTTTAAGGAACCCGGAGGTTCATTGTCGCCCTCACATAAGCCCACCATCTGTCCCTATCCTGAGCAAAATTAATCCATTCTCTATCATCATATCCCACCTCCCTCAAATCCATTTTAATATTATCTTCCCATCTACGTGTCGGCCTCCCTAAAGGTCTTTTTCCCTCCGGCCTCCCAACTAACACTCTATATGCATTTCTGGATTCGCCCATACGTGCTACATGCCCTGCCCATCTCAAACGTCTGGATTTAATGTTCCTAATTATGTCAGGTGAAGAATACAATGCGTGCAGTTCTGTGTTGTGTAACTTTCTCCATTCTATTATTATTATTATTATTACTACTATATACTACTGTTAACTAGAGGCGCGCGCACGCACGCACGCACGCACGCACGCACGCACGCACGCACGCACACACACAACCCCCCCCTCCCTCCCTCCCTCCCTCTCTCTCTCTCTGTCAAGGTATAATTTAAAGAATTTTTATAATTATACCAAACGGTACCACCAGGAATTAACTGACAGAGAACCTGCATCTGAATCTGAAAACCGTAAGCAGGTGTTAGAGTGGTCTTTTTTTGAGAATTTAATTTACCAAATTATATATATCCAATGTCACATGTTCTTTATATTTAATAAATTTAGTGCCAGAATCCCAGCTTAACTTCTGTTTAAAGTAATCCATTATCTTTGAACACATTTGAATTCGCGATATTTAGCCTAGAAGCTGTTTTTAACTTTTCGAGAAATAAAGATTTCTTAATTAAGACGCGACAAATTTATAACAAAACCAGCTAAAAAATCCTAGGTGCGAAAAAAAAAATATTAAAAAAACAGTAAACAAGTTATAAAATGAAAAAGTAATTAAAATGAGCATATTCTGGAGTCGAGTAGGAACCACAAGCTGCAAACCTGGCCTCCACCATCTTCTACATTAGCAGAGCTGCTAGTCAGAGACTGCTGAGCGGAGGAAGAGTCCATGTCAGGTCCACCACCATAGGACGAGGTGAAAGATGTTGACGAAATAGTGGCGCCATCGCTAGTGGCAGACGAAACTAGGGATGAAGAGTTTAGAGCCTCGGTACTGGCAGCTCCTGCCACTGCCCCAGCTGGAGGGGAACTAGTTAGAGAAGCGGGGGGAGGGGGCAGAACGCACACCCCTCCCACAACGGGACTGCCGCTGGAATGATACGGTCCAATCTCTTTGGTTTTGGGTTTTGACGCTTTGCGTAGCACAGGAGATGCAACAGGTACAACACTACTGATCGGGATGCTGGATGCCGAAGGGCTGGTGGTGGGAGAGCTTGTGGAGGACTGGGAGCCAATAGCAGACAGCGGAGGAGAAGAGACGTTCTTGGATATTTTCTTGGATACACCGTAGATCACTGGGGATGACGCTATCGGTGTAGTCGTGGCTGTGGAGGGTTGGGAAGGGGTGGAGGACTGTGTTGAAGGTGTGTTCAGAGTTGAAGTAGGCGAAGCAGAGGTTTTCTCGAAATCTACCGCTAGAGTGTTGAATGCCGAAGCTGGTGTTGTGTACACAGATGGTGAGATCCCTCTGGATTCATTCTCACGCAGGAGTTGAACCAGGACCTCTGGGTTCTGGGCAACGATGTACGTGGTGGGGGCTGGGGCAGAGTTGCTGACAGAGCCACCTCCACTCAGCGTTCCACTAAGCGAGGCGAGCGAAGTAGAGTCCGCGGCTCCAAGAATTGGAAATCTTGCTGGTTTGGGAGGTGGTGGATCATCTGAACCTGTCGAACCTGCAACATCAATTATAATCAATTTATTGGATGTATCTCATTTTCTCTCCAGAAATAGTTACTAATTTATTGCAAATAACTTAAGAAATTATAAAAACTACTTCTCGCTTTCATTTACTGGATCATTCAATTCTTTTAAAAGTTAAGATACTCGAATTTACATTACTAATATTAAAAATATTGGAGTGCAAGAGGTCAAATGACTTTATTGTCAAACGCCTGGCATTAGAAAACAACAACAACATTACTAATATTTATTTTTATTATAATTATTCTTTCACTGATTAACTTTATAACTACTTTACTGTGTTAACATTTGAAAATTACCTAGCTGACTAGTTTCGAAGTGTTATCCTTCATTGTCCCAAGTCTACTGAAGATCTCGCGCTATCTTCTGACTTCCTGTTGTGGTGGGATGTGTTCATGGTTGTGTCGAAAAGGGTGTGTGTTTTGAAATTCAGTTGAATGTTCAGGATGTGATATGAGTGTGTTTTTGTATGTTTGTAAATTTCATATTGTTCTAGATGTCAAGTTTCTGCTTTTTTTGGCTGGATGTGTAGTATTTTCATGTCAGTGTCTATGTTGCTGTAGTTGTGATTGGTGTTTGTGATGTGTTCTGTGTAGGTTGAATTTTTGTGTAGTTTGGTTATGGCTGTGATATGTTCCTTGTAACGTGTTTGAAATGATCTTCAAGTCTGTCCAATGTAGAAGTCGTTGTCGAAGTAGAAACTAGTCAGCCAGGTAATTTTCTAATGTTAACACAATAAAGAAATTATAAAGTTACTCAGTGATAATATAAGTGTTAAAAGTGTATATCCAACAATGAAGAATGATTTTTTTTTCATCATTTTGAGTTTAACCAATTTATCTTGAACTCTGTAAGTATGCATGTAGGTAAATACAGCAGTAGATTACAAAAACCCTTCATTTTGACTTACTTATCACGCACCATAGCCAATCTAGACTAAATGAATCCTATGTAATAAAAGGCTGTGCAAGTAAATATTGTAAAGATATGCTTAAATCGATTTTAAAACAAGTATGTGATGTAATTCCTTCTTTCTTATCTTTCTTTCTTCCTTCCTTCTTTCCTTTCTGTCTTTCCTCCTTTATTTTTCTTCCATTCGTTCATCTTCACCCTTTCTTACTTCTTTACTTTCTCTGCATAGTTTCTTTCCTTCTTCTCTTCATATTGTAAATTTTATTAGTAACAACAATGTAATTTATTCGTCACAACAATAATTCCTTTCTACAATTCGCCTTAAACGCTCTCGTCAACAATTGGATTTTCACTCAACACAGTATTCGTTATAGCACTCCACCGACGACAATGACAATTTACTTGGACTAGCACGAACAACAATGAACTGTTAATCTTAACTAATATTTACAAAGCACTATTTACAAATCAGAACTATCAGTTCTCAGTTCACAGTTCTTCTATCTCAGTCACTCGAGTTCACAGTATCTCGAACCACAGACCTTCAGAGACAGTTCACTGTACTCGAACTCGGGTCCCTCCAACTGCGGTCCACTGCATTCGAACTCAGGTCCCTCCAACTGCGGTCCACTGCACTCGAACTCAGGCCTTCGGATGCTGACGCAGATGCGGACGCACACTCGAGTCGAACTCCGGTTGGCTTGCTTGCTCTGGCTTACTCACTGACTGAATAACTGAAAAACTGCTCGAGTTCGCTGGCGCTTCTTCTTTTATAGCAAAATCATAGTTGCGAGAAATTTCTACAGGTGTGTAGAGAATTATCTGGATATCTCCACTTCGACGCACTTCTGGAAGGGTCGGGAAGGTCCATTCCCCCTTACTCCGCATGCACTCTCCCCTCGTCGCGTGGGCCTTTCCCCTCTCCGCCACGCGCCGTCCCTCATGCTTCATGAAGCCCGCGCGATATGCTCTCTCTCGCGGGACGCTGGTCGTGAGTTCGAATCTCACGTCGCTGTCACAATATTTTTTCTTCTGAAGTGTGCATCCCATTCTTGTAACAATGACCAGGTGAAAATGAGAACAGAATAGGGCAGTCACAAAGTGAGTGTGTGTATCTAATGCTCAGGATAAAGTTATCTTCCTTCTTGCTTCCCAATATTTGGACGTAAGATCCACAAAAGTCTCAAGAAACTCGCAACTTTCCAAATGTTCCACGTCCATATTCTCTTTCTTTATTTACAATAAGCACTGAGGAGAAATCAATAAGTCTATTCGATGAAGGTGTTTCCTGAGGAAATCGTGTACCAGTAACCAATCTGAACATGGCCACAGTGAATTTTTCGAGGTAGATCAGAAATTAAATTTAAATCTTTCAATGAATTTTTCAATCTTGAATTTTGGTGTTCCATTACTGAATTGTTGTGATAGTTGGAGTTAACTCTCCTTTTTAACTTTTCAGAATGTAATGCCTCCTATTTTCTTCATATTTACTTACAAGGAAAGCAAATAAAAATTATTCAGGATGAAGCAATGAAATACAATGGACAAATTTCTTTAAGACCTTACTACTGTTTCTACGACAATTTTTCCATAAATGTTCCTTCATTATTTCAGTAAAACAACTTTTGAGAAGACTGGAAGGTCTTATCAGTTAGCACAAACATAAACAGCAGCATCATATCTTACCTATCACTTATACCAGAAGCAAATGAGAAATAGGAAATACATATAGGCACGAACTTAGATTTCCAAAATTTTAATTCTTAAATAAAACCTTAAATCACTGAAGAACAGAATGGATTCCGAAAAGGAAGATCATGTTGTGACAGCTATTTCACCATGAAGATTTTAATTGAAAAGCACAGAGAATTTAATATTCCAACCCACTTAGCTTTTATTGATTTCATAAAAGCTTTTGATAGAGTTGATAGAAATAAACTTTTAGAGATTTTACGCTATGATAATGTGCCAAACCAAATCATTCTCTCCATTTATAATTTATATCAACAAAATGAAATTGCCATAAGAACTGAACGCGGAACTACTAGCTGGACTTCCATCAACCAAGGTGTTAGACAAGGGTGCGGTCTTTCCCCTCTGTTGTTTATTATATATATGAACCATATTTTATATATTTGGAGGCAAAGTCATCATGCTGGAATTCAAATTAATCGAAACACAGTTCTCGATACACTAATGTTTGCCAACGATCAGGTTATTATCGCTAAAACAGAGGATGCTTTACAAAGAGCCATTTATAATTTGCAAATAATCGCCTCTGATTTCAATATGGAAATCTCAAAAGAGAAAACAAAAGTCATGGCATTTTCGGGAGAGAACCCAATTCCAAGTAAGATCATGATAAATAATACTTTAATTGAACGTGTTAACTCATTTAACTATTTAGGTTATAACCTCTCTTACATCACTGATGAAGATATGTCGAACAAAATATCTAGATTTATAAAAATCACTGGCGTCATTAACGCCGTCTTCAAATCCTCCCATGTTCAGAAACATACAAGGCTAAAGGTATATAAAACACTACCTCGGCCAGTCCTCACCTACGGTAGCGAGGCATGGACAGTCAGAAAAGCTCATGAGCAAAGGCTGACGACAGCTGAAATGAGGTTCATGAGATGAACAGCGGGATGCTCTTTGCTGGAACACCATAAAAATGTGGACATATTGCAGGAACTCAAAATGGATCCTATAGTTAATTATGTTCAACAATATCGACTTCAGTGGAAAAAACATGTCGAAAGGATGGATCGCACTAGATGGCCTAAACAGATTCTTACTTATGTACCAAGAGGAAAGAGGAAATTGGGAAGACCACGAAAGCGCTGGCATGAGACCGCAACAGATCCTGTAGGGTCTAATACGTGAGGGATATGATGATGAAATAAAACCTTTCGACTTACCCCATGACATAGCCTGGACACGTCGGTTTTCCCGCCTCATGGTCTCCTGCTGCTGGTGCCTCTCCTCCATCAGGATTTCACTGAAATACAATAATTATATTTACTGAAATCAAGTATGATATCATTTTCCTAAATTCGACATTTTACCTATGAAAAAAATATATATTGCTGACCTAGCTGCCCTTGGGCAGAAACTATGAATGAATGAATCAAATGATTGTTTGCACTCTTACGTAGCAGTGGTGGGGGAATATAAAAGTTAAGTGAAATTATAGTCCCGTTGCTCTAATTTCCCGCAGCCAATCATGTTGCAGATCGGCTACATTTAAATGTGTGTGTCTTGTAATTCGCTGCTGAAGACGTCATGCATTTCCTAAGGCTCGATAAATACTTAATATAATCGCCCGCCATTTTGGCTCTTTCGCTGGCATTTGCAGAAAGCACACGAGGACGTTATTTGCTGCTAAATTATTTGCTGAATTACAGTGCGTTTGATTTATTATCATAGGAGCTACGACATGATAATATTTAACAGTTTGGCAAATAGATCACTCGTCTAGTAGCTCGGCAACGAAAGAACAAAAATGGCGAACGACACTACCTACCTAGACTTTATAGAGCCTTCACTTCCTAAGACGTAAGCAAAGAGCAGGAGTTACGCCAGAATAACACCGTCGCAACTATAGTTGTATTATGCTCCACTTAACTATACCTATCACAAAAGTGAAGCCACTGGGGTCTAAGACATGCTGGTTGATGATGATAATGATGACGATGATAATTATTGATGATTATTATGATGATTATTGATGATAATGATTATTCTTATTAATGACTGGTGATTATTATTATTATTATTATTATTATTATTATTAATAAAATTATACATTAGTTTTGTAATTCAGTTCCAAAATTGCAAATTTTAACTACCAAATATTTTCATAAAAGCCATATCTTTCATTTATAATATTTTTATTCATATTATATACCTAAGAAAGATACTTTACGAATGAACCTCTTCTATTCCTCCTTTGTCGGCATATTTCAATGCAATTAGGTTTGTGTGAAAGATAAAAAACCTGAGGTCATCCCTGGGGGATGGAGGAGGGGGGGAATGCAGAAAAAAATTTAAGAACAACATTCTAGCACAATTAAAACAGAAAATAAATTTGATTTTATTAAATAATAAATTTAAATGCTTAACATTAATAATGGGTGAGAACTGCAGTCTGCCAAATTAGAAACAAAAGATTTAAAAACTTACTTGAGCACTTCCCGTATGTCCTTAAAACTGGGCCTTTTGGACGGTTCATATGCCCAGCATTGTGACATAAGACTGTACAGTCGTGGTGGGCAGTTTGGAGGAAGAGCTAGTCGCTCCCCATTTTCGATCTTCCCAATTACATCATTGTTCTTCACACCTTGGAATGGTTTTACTCCCAACATAAGGATTTCCCACATACATACACCTGGAATAAAAAGAAATCTTAAGTGATTTTACATTCTCAAATATTTTGTTGAATATATTTTTTTCTTACTTGTTACACAAAATCCACAGAGAAATTTGTGGAATTGGGGGCACAAAATGATTTTATAGAGAGTATAGGCCCACTGAGTGCAAGTGGCCACCAAGGTTCCCCGACTTGAATGTCCGTGACTTCTTAGGGTGTTACATAAAAGATTATCATCTATGTACCTTCATCGCTACAGAATCTTCAATCATTGCGACATCGTACCTCCGGTGCCAATGAGTTCATTCCATAAGATATGTTGGAGCATATGTGGCATGAGTGGGAATGTAGCCCTGATGTCTACTGTATGATATGCGGGGTGCACATTGAGTGTTTGTGACGTATGCACTATAAAATTTTTTAGTTTTTTTTGGTGTCACCATTTTCATTTACATATGACTACAGTCAGAGATGACATATGATACCTGTTTATAATCACAGAGATTTTCTATGGACACTCTGTATAAAAGTTAAAAAAGGAAGCTTACCAAACATCCACACATCACTGGCCGTTGTAAAGCGTCTGAAGTTAATGGATTCTGGAGACATCCACTTGATGGGCAGTTTCCCCTTACTAGCCTTGTAGTAACTTTGGTCCTCGACCCAACGACTGAGACCAAAGTCAGCCAATTTCACGCAGTTGTGAGCAGATACCAGCACGTTCCGAGCTGCTATATCCCTATAAATAGAGAGTTACATCTAATATTTTAAAAATTACTAACTGATGACATATTTATGTTCAAGATTACACAAAACCTGTATTTTCATTTTCTAGACTTAATACTAAATAGGCACTGATTGAGAATCTGGGATAATAAGTCAGGAAAGCATCAATTAATAATTTCATACGTCGGATTATGAATACCGTATTTACTAGCATAATAGATGCACTTTTTTTACATAAGTTTTGTATTAAAAATCCAGAGTGTGCGTATTACTAAGGTTGGATAAAAAGTAATGGCAACAGTTCGATATTTCTGACATGGCTTTATTCACAGGGGTACAACATTTACGGACCTTCTTTATAGTCGTCCCCCTTATTTATTGCCTTTTGCCAAATGTTTGGAAGGCGTCGTACACCATCAGCGCGTCCATCTTTGTTGATGTTCCGTATTGACCGCCCTAAAGCAAGGATAAGTTCATCTCTGGTATTGTACCGGGTCCCTCGTAGTGGTTCTTTCACTTTGGTAAAAGATCGTAATCGCATGGATCATATCGGGTGAGTACGGTGGATGTTCCAGTAGTCCGCGTTTTCCGTCTGCCTTGGAGGTACAGTGTGGTGCAGTAATACCCCATCAATGTCATATGCCACAATGAACATCACTTTCACAGCACTTTGTGTAGGGCGCACTTTCTTTGGACGAGAAGAACCTGGATGCTTCCATTCATTTGATTGACGTTTCAAGTTTGGTTGGTTCGTATGAGCGAGCCCAGGTTTCGTCCATAGCGACGATTTGTCCAAGAAAGTCGTCATCTTTCCTTTGGTACCGGTCCAACAAGGCCTGTGCGACTGAATAGCGGTGCCATTTTGTTAAACCTCAGTAACCCAGAATGTCTTGCAGAATGTGGAGCACAGTTTTGTGGCATACTCAGACTTCCGCTGCTAACTCATGCGCAGTCCATCGGCGATCAGTATCCAACAGGGAAGCAAGGAGTTGAACTGTGTTGTCCTCCATGCGGGGTCGTCCTGTACGGAGGTTGTCCTGAACGGCATCCCTGCCTTCCCGGAACGCTTTAACCCATCGTGCCTCTGTGCGATATGGCAACGCTGCATCGGCATATGCTTCATGCAGTCCCTGAAAACATTCTTGTGCACTTGGACCTCGTGTCACTTCAATTTTGATCCAGGAACGTTACTCTAGTTTTGTAAATGTGGTCTTAGGGCGCTCACACTATCCCTATGAAAGTCAACGTTCTACACACTGCAGTAGATTGACAGAGTACTGTCGCCGCTGGCTGCACTAACTCATCTAACAGCCCTTGTTCATGTCCACACAGCTGGCAACTCTCGAACGCACCATCGTCACGTGACAGCAGTGTTGCCATTACTTTTTATCCAACCTATGTATAAGCGAGAAAATAAGTTTCTGTAAATTTCTGCAAATTTAATTACTTTTAGCTTGAAATTTGCCTAGTAACTTGTATATATCCACACTTATTGAGGTTCATTACAATAATAAAGCAATACATTAATAACCACAGAACAAGCAATATTACGAGAGACAACAGTTGACATTAATATTGCTCACAGCATGTTGAAAGTTTTTAAACCATTAAAAAGAATCAATCACAATCCATTTTTGCATTTTAAAAGGCGCCAATGGTAATAATTCAACTCTTTGTTTTAAAAGTTTAAACATGAAAAGTGCATCCAACATTACGACTGTATATTACCACAGGTAGCAACTGAAAATGTAATGCGTACATTATGCAGGGATTTTTTTTTCCAACATATTGCTGTCAAAACTAGGGTGTGGCGTCTATTACGCGATTAAATATGTTATTTATCTTCAGGTTTTCAATTAAAATACATTTTATTTACCTTTACGGATTTAGATAGGCAAAAGGTTCTTCTTTATACTTTAAGCTAAGTTACAATAATGCAATTTATTACAAAAACAAAGAAAGAAAAAAATTACAACCCCACAAATTATTTTCTTAATCCTGATTAACAATTGAGGTGTATAGAGAAACAACTAGGCTAGATTATCCATTGTAGCTCACCTGTGAACAAATTTCTTAGATTCAAGATATGAGAGTGCAGTACTGAGTTGGAATGTATAAAGGAGCAACGTGGCCAAGTCCAGGCGGTGCTTGTTGCTTTGCAGGTACGCTCGCATTTCTCCCAGCCTCGCCAATTCCATCACGATCCAGATCGGACTCTCTGAACACACACCTATCAGCTTGATGATGTGGGGGTGGTCGAACTGTTGCATAATATCTGGGAAAATAAACCTTTAAAATAATATCCATATAGAAAATTGTACTACTATATAAAATGGAATTTCTAGTAAGATAAATATTAACGTCTATTAATGGTTTATAATGAGAATTTAAGCATAATCCTTTCTTCTCATTTAAACTTTTGTAAATACTTATTATGTGTGGCTAATCTTCCACAGTGGCAAGAGAGTTTACAACAACCAGAGAATGATAATTCTTTCACAAACTATGGAGTTTATAACTAGGGACCGGCAATATTCTTTAGGTAAAGAATTGTCTGTCTGTCTGTCTGTCTGTCTTTCTGACTCTCCCTCTCTCTACTATTCGCAGTCATCTGTATGGAAAGCTAAAAACTAAATTCGTATCGAAAAGTATAAATAGTTCTGCATATAATACTTTATTGTTCTTAGGGAATCATTTTTTGTACACAGATATAGAGATGGACAAGCAGATAGCAGGACCAAAATCATTTTTTTCGGTATTTGGGACTCTGAAAACGTGTATTTCCCTGATTATATATATATATATAGTTTTTGTTGCTAAAAAAACACACACACACACACACACACACACATGCGCAAACACGTGTGGATACACTTGACATCGTATATATGTAGCTCTATGGAATGTCATGTACAGGCTATATCTGTAAATGTAAGTATTTAAATTTGTTAACAGAATGTATATTTAATTGTAACCTGCCATAATTATTATTATTATTGTGACGGCAGGCCGAATATTCTCGGCGCTTCGGGGAACTTCGTGCGCGTCCGGCAGAAGAGAGGGGGCGCGAAGAGGCGGCGCAGACGTGACGAAGGGAGAGGGGTAAGTAAAGCAGCTGGTGACTGAGAGGAGAAATCCAGAGAAGTCTAGATAGGCGCCATCTTCTCGGCATCTGGAGAAATTTCCAGCATCGTACTTTCTCGAAACTATGGTCTAGTGATAAATAGGAGACACAAGTGAGTTAGTTGCAGTCGTCGCTAGTTTTTGGACAGCAAGCCAGTCAGTCTTGTGTAGCAGTGAAGCCAGCTTCGAGACTGGAGTTCGACTTGAGTGTGCCCGCAGCTGTATGAGCGTCCTGGCCAGTGGACTGTCGCCGGAAGTCCTGAGTTCGAGTGCAGTGGATCGCAGTTGGGGGACCTGAGTTCGAAGTTCAGTGGACTGTCTCTGAAGGTCTGGGGTTCGAGATACTGTGAACTTGAGTGACTGAGCTAGAAGAACTAGCCAAGGCAAACGAACTGTGAACTGTGAACTGACAGTTTTGTGTTGTAAATAGTGCTTTGTGAACATTAGTTAAGATTAGCAGTACATTTTTGTTCTCAATAATCCAAGTAAATTGTCATTGTCGTCTGTGGAGTGCAATAACGAATACTGTATTACTGTGTGGAGTGGAAATCCCATTGTTGACGGGAGTGTTTACATTCAATTATAGAAAGTGATTACTGTTGTTTTGAATAAAAGTTACATTCTTGTTTTGTATTAAAGTTACATTATTTAATGGTGGAGTACAAAAGGCAATTTAAAAAAAAATAATTTACTCCGATGAACAATGATTCTAGATGCAGAAATTTAATGAAGATTGTTACTGTTCTAATATGAGTTCTTGTTAAAAACAAACGATTGAAACGTAACATGGAAAAGTTTTAATTCACAATAAATGAAAGAAGTTCCTGACAACATACTGAATAGTTAAAATGCTAACTCCTACATTCTAATCAATCCTGTATTCTCTCTGTGGTACTGAATGGCATTGGGAGGAAAAACTGACTTGATGCCATAATAAGCTTTGTTGTATTCTACAATAGTCAAATGAGTTAAATTCCTCATGATTCCTAGACTTAGTGTTTAATTCTCAACATACAATACTAACTTCGAAAGAACGAATATTTATACAAAACCAACTTCGAATATTTATTTTATACAAAACCAACTTCCCATGTATATCTCAAATCCAGAAGGAAGTGTCAGAATTCACACATATCCATCTACTGAACTAATAATGGTATAAATACATTCAAAATGAATACATTTCTTGTCTAATGATTACTATGTCCAGGGGCGTATTTTGCGGGCTACCGGGGCTACCGGCCCAACTGTAATTTCAATGACGAAGTCATCAAAGTATTTTCGTCCCAATCAAGACGTCTGGAATTCGCATATAAATAGGTAAGGAGTTTTATTATAGGGATTTTAAAATATATTTTGCGTAATAATAGGGTCAGCGGTAGCCCAGACCCTTAAACCAGTATACGCCACTGACTATGTCTAATGATGTTTAAACAAATAGTCCCAGATAACAAAATTTTGTTATCTGTAAATAATCCTTCATTCTATTCGTTATAATCTTCACAAAATATTCGTTAATCCTACAAAACCATTAAGACATTACATATAATAGCTTATTTGCCTAAAAAATTTCATCTTTGACGATCACTGTCTGTTTGAGTGAGTGAGTGAGTGAGTGAGTGAGTGAGTGAGTGTTATAATTTAGAAAATTATGTTGTGTTTACAGATCCTGTCCTATGCTTCATGAGGTTACAGGAATTTGGGAAGTCCTATGAAGTACTGGCAGAAGACTATAATATGTAGGTCTAATACTGATCTGCAAATGATAATGTTATGTTACTATGAAAATGTACCAGAAAACAAACTGCAAAGCATTACTCACAGGCCTCTTCTAGGAACTTCTCAGCTGTTGCCAAGTCAGCATCAGCCTTGCAAGTCTTCACAGCCACTGGGATCAATTGGTTGTCCCGTCCTTTGAATGTTCCTTTGTGGACATCACCAAACTGACCTTCACCAATAATCTCACCGAGTTCTACTTGGTTCCGCACCAGCTCATAATCACGTGCTGAAACACATTTTACGTTTTCACTCGACAAAATTCTATGAATAGCATATTAATCTAAGCACAATTTTGTTTGAATATTTGATTAAAGTTGTTTTTGTTTATTTTATATTGTCATTAAATGCATGTTTTTCCATATTTAAAATTCAGTATAGACATAGTTGCTACATTTTTTTAAAGAAAAATAATACAGAAAAATATTAAGGACAAAGGCAACTACTATGACTTATTTTACATTACTTCTATTTTATACCTTGTACAATGCAGAATTGGAATGGAAGTTTTCAATTATGATGCCCAGTACACAAAAGAAAGAGTTATTTTCGATAGTAAGTTAACATGGAGCAACCATTTGAAATACATTTCTGAAAAAGCTAGTAAAAGATTCTCCCTTCTAAAGAGAAAGAAATGGGGATGCTCTAGGAATACTTTGAACACTACATACAAAATGTTTATACAGCCAGTGCTGACATACTGCGGAGAAATTTTAATTATTTCACCTTTCATAAACGACATAGAATATGTTCAAAACCAAGCTCTCAGACTCATTACTGGTGGAATCAAAACAACTCCAATAGATTCTATGAGATTCCTCACTAATATTAACAGCATCAAAATGACAATAGAAGAAAAAGCACTGATTCAATATGAAAAATTTATCAGATTACCAGGAAACAATTGGCATTCATACAATCCTCTCTGTAGATTGAAAACTCAAAAAAGTTTCATATCCATTGTTCAAGAATTAAAACAGAAAATCAATATCCCGAATTTAAAAGAAAACTTACAAATTAAACCAAACCCTTTAACTCTATTAAATGTAGAATATAATCTAAATTTAACAGAAGAAATACTGAAATCAGAAGTAAACACTGAAATATTGAAACAATTGTCTTTAGAGACAATTAATATTAGGTACCCTCCACAAAACTGGCTTCATTTATACACCGACGGATCCTTGATCTCCAGAGAACAAGGTGCCGGTGCAGGTGTTACGTGCTGTCTCTTCTCACTTTATAGATCTCTTGGATATGGAACAACAAGTTTTGATGGTGAAATCATTGCAATAAGTGAATGTCTCAGGAATCTTCTATGCCACATCAATAAATTTAGGAATGCAGTTATATTGTCAGACTCCAAAGCAGCTATTCTATCAATCGTCTCTAAACACACACCTTCATCTCAAACAGCAGAAATAACTAAAATGCTCTCTCAATTAATATCACTCAATAAAAGAATTGTATTCCAATGGATACCATCCCATTGTGGAATCCTGTGAAACGAGAATGCAGATGCTTTAGCAAAGAAGGGCAGCACTGCTACTTACAGACCTGTTACTAAATCTACGTATTACTCTGTGAAGAGATTTATTAAATCTACATACTTAGACTTCAACAAACAAAATTTGATAACACAATCCCAAGGGAAAAAATGGAACTCTCTGCATCAAAATCCACAGTTAATTCCCGATTTACCACGAAAATCGTCTGTGGCTGCATTTAGATTGGCAACAGGCCATGATTGTTTGGCTAAACACCTGCATAGAATTGGAATATATCAGTCCCCTAACTGCCCGTTGTGCAACTCAAACCAAGAAATGGATTCGGAACACCTCAAAATCTGTGCTTCATTGGCTGGTCATGATAATATCTTTGAAAAATATTGGAGTGCAAGAGGTCAAATGACTTTATTGTCAAACGCCTGGCATTAGAAAACAATAACAACAACAACACAAAAGAAAGCAACTAGCTATCAACAGACTGTCAGAATAATTCTACAGATTCAGGTTATATGAGGAAAGTGTGATTGTCCAAGATCAAAGAAATGATAAAACAAATAGACCTATCAGTTCCTCGACAGCAATACCAGCACTTTAAAATATATATATTTTTTCTGACCTAAACACGAAATACTACATAATGCCTGGCCATTACAGGAGGACGGCATTTGACTGTTTTCAGCACAAAAATGTACGTATACCCTCATAGAAAATGATGCCGTCATTAACTCATTTTTTCCTGTTTTATCGTTTGACTGGTTTCTGAAATAAGCAATTCAATTCTTATTAACTTGTGTTTGTCCCGTGTTACCTCATTGCTGTCTCATTACGTCTTTAGTATCAGTCTTGAAAATATTTTATGGGATGGATCAAGAAGAGAAATACTCCTAAAAGCAGTCACACTACCGGACATGTGGCACACTTTATACACTATTTGACATTATTAAAATCTACTGCATTTCATTTGCTTCAACATTCTGGATTCACCGAACAGTATGCTGTGCAGAGGAAATGCACTGCACTTCACAAATTCTGGAACGGGACGAAAGGACAAATATATTGGGAAGCTAGAAGACTGATGGCTGAGTTCCAATAGTCTGGAGCATTAGATTAATAATAATAATTCATTTGGAGAATGGAAAAGCTCAACTGCTCAGTGCACTAGTTTATAAAACAATGAAAGAACACCTAGAATCTCGTTACTGCCAAAAACAAGGAAAACTGTTAAGATAACTTTCTTTCAAGAACACATACTTAAGACAGGAGTGTTCAGTGAAGAGTTAAAACTACAGGTACTACTATTATACATTCTACAAGCAGCAGAACTGAAGAGAAAGGAAAAGTTCAGCATTGTAGTGCACATAACTCACTGGCTGGTGTTGAGTAGTCGCCCTCTTCATCTACAATTTCGGCATAGTCCTCGGACAGCATAGTGCCAGTCTGTGCAGCTGTTGTTTCTGGACTCCCTGACCCTGCACTGGCTTGACGTGAACCTCCTCCATGCTGCTGTTGCTGCTGGCGATATTTAGGCGGATGTGCGTCTACACAAATATAACAGAATGCGTGTATTATTCATGTAAACATTTGCAGATTTTAAGATTGCACAATGAATTAATTGTGCCATTCTCTGAAAAAGAAAGTAGGCTATATTTAATTATAACCTTGGTGGAAAAATCTTTTTTAGGTATCTCTATACCATTATACTGAATAAACAAAAAATCAATGCATAGTATAATATAGAGCAAATTCCCACTTATTCATGCCTAGCTTACCCAGTTTACGGATTTTTCATGCGTGATTTTTCAGATTTTTGTTTAAAAAAATAACAAAAAAATACAAGCAGCAGAGTATCAAATATTTTATTATAATGACAGGAATTTACTATTTTTTCTGAACGCAATCTCTCCTTTCACATTCCCTATACTGATTCAAAAGCACCTTCCTTACTTTGGTTGCAATGAAATGGAACCAATATGAACGCCTTGTTGAAACCACATTCATTTAAAGGAAAAATAGCGAATGTATTGTCTGTTGTGATTGATGCTACTACAGGAATGAAAACAACAGATAAACGCAAACGATTTGGATCGATTTCCTTTAAAATCATGCATGTTTTTGATTAGCTGTGTCATCATTTTATCCGTACATTTTTTGGTCCCTGTATCCTGATAATCAGAGTTGGCTGTATAACCTTCTATGAGGAACAATTTCTTGTTAATTTCAATGGTCTTCAGAACAGTAGTATGTATCACACTAAGGCCCAATTGTATAAAACTCTCTGACTAAAGATCATCTTTGATCGAAGATCGAAAAGTGAACCGAGTTCAGACACTTCTTCTATTGTATAAAACTTTTCTGCGATCAAATTACCTTGGTTCAAATGCAATCTAAGTTCACGTGAAAAGGATTTGGCAACATCGCATAAACAGGTGAAATACGTGATGCGTGGACCATGTTATACAGGTTTGTTCAGTGTAGCCAATCTAGCGACTTTAACTCTTTTTCAACAACAATTTCTTTTAACTTTTATATTGCTTAAATAGGGATTTAGTGATCTTTTTAGCACCCCATAGTGACAAAATGTAAGCTTTCTTTGTTGATAATGAGAAATCTAGCGACTTTACAACTACTTTTTGGCGATTTTCCGTACACTCTGTTGCAGACACTGTTTTTTTTGTGCATTGTAAATAATGGCGGACAATAAGAAGAAGGCTGACTGTTCTCCAAGTTGTTATCATGTTATGGTGTTTGATACTGCTAAACATAATAAAGCTTTATAAAACGACAATGTTCGTTTAGTAATACAGTTAATTGAACATTTATGAATGTATCTATCATATCCATAAATAATTAATGGTTGTTATAAACATAATATAATTATAGGTTATGTTATTTGATACTGCTGAACACGATAGAGCCTTATAAAATATAAGAATGTTTGTGTATTAAGGCAAGTAATTGAAAGAAATATATATAAATGTACCTAATATATCTATTAATATTAATAATAATGGATATTTTATTTGCACAACTTGTCACTCGTATATTTCAAACGGAAAATAAATAACTGAACTTGGATCATCTAACTTAATCGGAGAAATTTCTTCAGTCAAAGTTGACTTTAGTTTGAGACAAATTAATCTCAGATTAGACTTTATACAACACAAAATTCCAAGTTCAGCTGAAACAAGGACCAATTTAACCTCTGATCTAAGATTAAATGGTTTATACAATCGGGCCTAAAATTTATCATTACCGAATCTTTATATAACTGACAATATGTTTAAATATTGTTACTTATAAGTTAAATTGGAAAATATTTCATTGCCATAAACCATTTTCAATGACGAAGGATTCCTTGTTTTGAATCTAGAAATTAATACTTGCTTACTTCAGCCCAAAGTCATATTGATTAAATATCGGTTGTTTGTTTTATAGAATCTTTGTTTGAAGGACCGCACAATTTTAGAGAAATTTCCTCAAACTTCGAATACATTATGCTACCTCACTATTCATAAACAATACATATTTCTTGATTGAAGAACTACATAAGATATATAGTCTAAATTATGTTCTTTAATTTCAACATAAAATTAGTCAGTTCTTTTTTCTATAAAACTTCTCAATTCAACCATATTATGAAGGAATAATAGTAAATTTCGTTTAATATTTTGCAGTATTTTCTTCGCTTTGTCGAGGATGATAAAAATGCCTTATAGGTGGGTGATTGCTATTTTAAAATGTTGCTTTCGATATTCTCTAAACCATACTGTAATTATATCAATACATGTTTATTGTTTCATAACAATTAATAACCAGGAATCCCATTACTTAAGAATTTCGAAAAACTGTTGTTTGGATAAATTAATTTTGATCCGGTTATAAATGTAATTCAAATGTAATACACTAAAAAGGTTCATCTATTAGTATTTTCAAATATTTTCAGGTATGATGTTATTAATTCTTACTAACAACACTTAAATTATGGAATGAGTGCAAAAACAGGTGTTTAAGATGTGCATTATATTCTTATCAACAATACGTGCAATTCATTAAAAAAAACTACAAAAAAATCGAAAAGTAATTATGTCAGTTGTAGTGTTCTCTAAGTATGTTCTGAAGGCAAATTATGAATCAGCTCTTTCCTAACCAGTTCAGATTATACAACTAAAATTTTGGAATCAATAATCCGTAACACGAAACCAGAAGACAAGCACCAACCTTTCAGTGAACAAGGACATGGGTAGTGCTTCCAAACCGCAGCTTTTGGGGGCAAAGGAGAAAGAATATAATATTAGACATGTTTACACGCTTCAACATATATTCCAAGATCTTAAGATTAACACTTATTAAGATTAAGGTTTCATATAAATGTATTATGGTTTCAAACTGATACATCGAAGTTGTTTAAATATATTACAACAAAATTATTTTTTGAGGTTGAACATACAAAGATATAATGCGAATCTTGTCTGTATTTAAGAATGAATAATATAAATCATGGCAAAGGTAATCGATTTTTTAAATTGATGTAATTTTGTTGAATTGGATAATGAAATTAATTATTACTGCACAATTAAAGTGCCTTATGTGCCATGTTTTAACAAAAAGTTTATGTTCCTTTGAAAATCATATAATTTACTTATATTCCACCATTCTGCACACTCTCTTCACCATATCTTCCAGCACTGATGCAATTTTCTAGCAGACAGTAATGGTCTGAAGTTTATATTGTTGCTAATTAACTAAATATTTTTATGCTCGACCATGCCGAAATGTAGTAATTATACACCTGGTAGCAGCCCTTTAATGGACCTCATTAAAGTATACCTATTCATTAAAGTTCAGGTGTTCCACCAATCAGAAAACATCATTGTAGCAATATGAAAGTGCAAATATCGATTATTCTCGGATATGACTGAAATAAAGTCAGTTCTGTTACTATAATAATTAGCGTTAATTGTAAATAATATTCAAATAAATTCAATTTGTCATCTCGTTTTTCAATATCTAATTCAATTTCAAGGTTATATCAAGATTAATGTTTATTTTACTCTCTAGATTATATCAAGGTCAATGTCGACATTTGTTTCTCGGAAAAAATCAATACTTTCGCGTCTGCGCACATCTCATAATTTACGAGGTATTGCACAAGGTCAGTTCCGCTCCTCAGTCAGATAAAAATAACATGAATATTTATGAATAATTTCAAGTTAGAAATATGGTCGAGCATAAAAAGTCGTATGAAACTTGACTATAATGGTAATTAAGACACTCGTATGAAAATTATGAACTCGCTCTTGCTCGTTTCATAAACATACTCGCGTCTTAATTACTAATGCATAATGTACTATTATTGCAGATGGAGCACCTTTGTTTTGAACTAGCAACCAATGGAATAATCGCGCGCAGAGAGATCACGTGAACATGCAACTTACGAAAGTCTGCCACACTGTGAAAGAATATGAAACTTCAAAGCAAGACTGTCAGAGTGTTTGAAGAATGATGGAAGACATCTGAGTTAAATTGTTTTCAAAATAACATAAAAGGTTTCCAGAAGACAAAACAACATTTAATGTCTTTCAACCGTGCAATAACTCTACGTATTGTAAAATTCCAGAGAGTTATATTAATTTGAAAATCATTCTGGATATACTGCATGATATTAATAGAGGAGAGTCGGGTAGTATCGGACATTGGGTAATATCGGACAGTGAGTTTCTTTCATCTACCACACAATGATAGTACCTGATTGACATGGTTACGTTTCTGTGATGTCGCATAGAGAAACGTAACCATGTCATTCAGGTACTACCATATGGTGGTAGATGAAAGAAACGCACTGTCCGATATTACCCGATGTCCGATACTACCCGACTCTCCCCTATATATATATTCTTAATGCTCTAAATTTATTAATTATTCTCCTTAAAATGTCAGACTATTTAGTATGTTTAGTCAAGACTGGTTGAAAACTCATAAGTGATACCAATAAGGCATCACTCATGAGGCAACTAAGCCAGGAGATAATGGGGTAGGGTGGCCAGTTCCTTTCCCTCCATTGCATACATCACTGACTAGTAACATATTTCACTAATCAGACTTAAGATGTATGCAACAATTGCTCTTTCTCGGACATATCATCAAATATCAGGCTGTAGATAAAATATTAAATTCTTGGATTTCATATAAAACCCTGTGTCTCGAAAATCTACAATGTGCATTTAAACAAATTTTTCAGGAGAAAGAAAAGAGCATCATCACTTTTAATTCTCTTAATTTTTAAAGCTATCTTCGGCAATGGTGGGCATTCCTGCAGTATTGCCGCAGTGACGTCAGACCTCAGCGAAGCATCAAACTTACACCCTAACTTCCCCTTCCCCCACTCCATGAAAATACGGCGCATGTACGTGGCAGATTATACTGGACTGCTGTACTTCGGAGCTTCATTAGTGATACAATGTCTTTTGCAGAATCATATGAATCGAGAGGATATCACGAAAGGCGGTTCTTTCATTTCTCATGTTTAGGATTAGTTACAAATATTCAGGACGCGAACTTAAATATGTTACATTCTTAAAATAGATCACCTGTTATACGAATTCAAAGAACACAGATTCAGTGATTTTCAAAGGATGGAGAAAGATTTCAATATTTTTGCCACTCCTTTTCATGTTTAAATTGAAAATGTTATCCCAGAATTGCAGTTAGAGGTACTGGATTTGCAGAATGATGGCTTCTTGAAAGCAGAATGTGAAGGTCTACTGGGGGCTAAAATTTTTTAAAAGATGTCCAGTACTACATATCCACTGCTTAGACAGTTTGCTTAAAAAATAATGAGTACCATCATATCTCATAACTATGGTCCTGGAACATAACTATTGTCCACGATACAACTATTCAAATTTTGTACTCCATAACGTAGTACGTCGTTTGTCTATATTCTTGCTGTACTGTAGTTTGAATTCAGTCACTACAGCTATCTACAAACGGTCTATGTTACTTCTACAATGAACTTTGAATGGTTGTATCGTGAATCATAGTTATGGGAAATGACGGTATGTATTCATCAACCTACCAATGCGAACAGCTGTTTTATAAAATGAAATTTATAAAGTCCAGCCACAGATCCCGCTTAAGCGATGCTCATTCCTTGCGCAACTGAAAATAGCATGCACAGATATCATTCACAATTTCAAAGAAATTGCTTTGAAAAATGATTAATTAAATATCACGTGAATGGACTATTCTAATTACATATGAAAGGTAGCAGTGTAGTGGCGCAACTGTCTGTAAATCCGTCACTGCACTGTAGAATGCAACCCCTCCCACAGTATGTAGTTGCCATTTAAATCCTGTCTTGTGGGTTGCGTTCATTTTGCCCACCATTGATTTTCGGTATAGTTTCAATCATTCGAAATGCACACTTTTTTCAAAGTGTATTCAGATATGGACTTATTTTGTGGGGAAATTCTAGTGATATTACAGACATTTTATTAATTCAAAAGAAAGTTATAAGAATAATGACAGCTTAAAAAATTAGAATGTAGACCTCTGTTCATACAGACAGGTATTCAGATCGTCATAAATCTGTACATATATGATGTTCTAGTGTTTATGAAAGAACATTTGCAAGATTTTAATATGAGAAGTGAGGTACACAATCATACAACGAGGAATAGGCAATTATTAGATTATCCACTTTGTAGACTTAGTGTGACAAAAAAATACTATAAATTGATTGGAATCAAATTATTTAATAAGCTCCCTATAAACATTCAACTTCTTCCTGTTCAAAGTTATAAAACAAAATTGTACAGTTGGTTAATTAAAAACCCACTTTACTCAATAAATGAGTTCTTTGAAATTGACATACATTTTTAAACAATGCAATTTTAAATGTTATGGTTGTTGTTTCTCAATTTTTTTTTAATAATGAGATTTTAAATGAAACCTAGTGGTAAATCAATTTACATTTAAATTTTAATGTATTAATGAACCGAGCAAATTGCATTACCTTATGTTGCATTTTTTAAGTTTATTATTAACCTCTGTTTGTAGTATTCTTAATTAGTTATTAAACATATGACAATTGGTACTTGATACTGTCTTTTATCTAGTAAATATAGTACTTTTAACTTTATATTATGTAATTTGATAAATATCTACATTGTTTTTATAATTAAATTTTTATTTTGTATATCTATGAAATGTATTGCGGTAAGATTGTAACATTTGACAACGTCTATAGTGAAGTTTTTCATTCAATGACAATAAAGATTATTATTATTATTATTATTATTATTATTATTACATGAAAAATGATGAAATTATATCAAAAATAGCTTTGAAAATCAAGAAAAGTGATGATGTTTTTTTTTTCTTCCTCCTGAAAAATCTGTTTAAATGCATAATATGGTGGATTTTGCAACAACATTAATAAGACGAATAAAAACATTGATAAAATGTTTATGAAATGCTACATTACTTACAGTGGCAGCTCTTGAAGTTATTAGTATGAAGGAGCTTGGTTATGAAAAATGGAAATTTGAAATAAAAAAAAGGTTTGAATTATAGTAGCTTGCGTCTATCTATATAATAATAAATGAACTCAAACCTGTCACGCATGCACGAACACAAAAGAATCGTTTTATTTTTCCAGGGAGTGCAATCTCCTTCCTTCCTTCCTCTCCCCCCCCCCCTCCACACTATGAGTCACCACTGATTACACGTTAAATGTTTAAAGTTTAACAATCTTTATTTTAAAAAAATATCAGACACTAATATAATCTATTTACACTTTCGAAAGCTCATCTCTGATACTGACACATGAATAAAAATCTAATTGGTACAGAAATATCTTTAAACAGTGAAACTAGACACTCTTTATACTTACGTCTATTACCCATGAATGCTTTCTTTACTGTCGTGTATCATCCAAATAACTTTACATCCGTGATAAACATGTCTCCGTACCTTTCCTGTTCCAGAGGGAAGTGGTTGACTGTGTAACTAGACGGCAGTATCCATCGATGAGGTCTGCTAAGCTTTCAGCCACTTCCAGTGATGGACAGGTTATAGTGAGAGTTTCAGTTGTGCCAGCTACCCGGAGCTGCACCACAGCTTTTCGATGTGTTTCACAGTCTGACACTAACGTCTGGATGGCCTGGATCCTATCAAACTCAGCCATTCTTGTTGGCTGCAATGAGATCAAGGGTACATTTGCAATAAGTATTCAATTCACGGCTGCCTGTTCAGTTAGTGATTACAACGTATCAGTGTATGGTGTGCATGTCAGTGAAAAGAACAGAGCTTTCTTAATTGCTTCCCAGAGCAAATGCAGACGTTTTAGACAGTTATGTGTAGGGATCGGATTTTTATTTAATATCAAGGTGTGAAATATGTACATATTTATATAAGAAAAATAAGCTGAATATGTAAAATCATGAAAATATTTAATATCAATATATGACAGGTATAGGATAGGTAAGACTCTCCAGTTGAGATTTCATAGAGCACCCAATTTTTTACCGCACACTTGACACATTACTACTTTTCCATCTGTAATGAAAGCTTCGTCCATTACAATCCATGATTTTATTTTTGTCGTTAGGATTGAAGATACAGAGGCCATTTTAATTCAATTCAATTCAGTGGCGGTTCCTCGGGGGAGGGAAGGGAGGAACGTCCTCCTCACATTTTCTTCTTTTGAAAGTAAATACCAAATAAAATATGTGCTTTGAAATTCGAGGAAGATTGGATAATTTTTAAGTTCACAGCTATAAAAAAACTCGGTTGATCGAGTTTTAAACGACACGCGCTCATGTGCTGTAGGAAAATGTGAGAAAGATGCGAGATTGTATGTGTAGAGGAAAGGCACTCCATTCCTCCTCTACTGCAGTTAACACACATAGACAACAGCGCACTAGCGGCCAGAGAAAGAAGCAGAGTTTTAAAGCAAGTAAATGAACGGAGAGGGAGGAGATCCTCCTCTGGGCGGGAAATAGAAACCGACTGGTCGTGCAGCAAGCTCGCTACCGCTGCCACCTAACGATGCTGCATTCAACCGGACTATAACACATCTAGGAGGAGACACAACAAAAACAGTTTTAACGCAACGCTATGAAAGACACCATGTAAACTTTTTTTTAAATTATAAATCAAAAATATTATTCATTGCACTTTATATAGGCTTTGAAACTTTCGTGGATATTTGAAAGTTAAAGTCGGGTTTATGTAAAACAAAGAGGAAGTAGTTCTACGTAGTTGGCCCCTGAAATTCACTTCTATTCATTGTTTACTACACAGGGCAACAGCCAAGTTGTTAGTTTTGTACAAATATATTTGAAACTGAAAGCAGATACTCCAAACTACATCATTTTTAACATAAAAAATTAATCGGCCACCGGCAGCTTTGAACAATAATGATAGTATGACTTTACAAGAACTGACATTCTTCAAAAGCATGTGATACTGAACTTGTAAAATGTACATGTGGCAACACAGACCACGTGGGTGGGTGCAGTGTTCTCGCTTTCCTCAGATTATTTCCCATTCCCATTTCCATTTCCGTAAAACGATTCCGGTTACGAGTTAGTAGCTAGTCTCTTCCAACACGTGTGATGCTGTAGTGTGCTCGAAAAATGCTACGAGGTTGTGAATTTCCTTGTAATTGTTAATTTGCGCAATTATTCAACAATGAATGGAAGTGAAATCATAATATATTTTGGACAATTCAGGAAACTCAGTTTACAAGAACAGATTATTGCTATACAGAAGGGAAGGCCAACCCCAACACAACCTGGTCTCACATGTATGCATGTAGGCTAATTTGTAGCATGTTTCATTCAAGAAGATGTCATTTAGTGCTGTTAATTTCTTTCCTCCTCTTAAGAAATATGCAGGAGCCGCCACTGATTCAATTCAATTTATTTGGCCATTAGACATACAGCTTTAGGCTTCGTCAGAATACATTGAAAAACATATAAATACATTTTTAAAAAACACTAATAAAAGAAACAGTAAACTTTAAATAATACAATGAAAACATGAAATAATTTGAAACTTTTAAATTAAAGAAAACTAACTAAACTGCAATTAAACTTATTTATTAAAATACAATTTCATACAAATTTATGTTGAAAAACTCAGCAACAGAATAAAAAGGATTATTTAATAACCAATTGTAAAATCTAGTTTTGAAGCTATTGATTGGTAATTTATAATATTGACTTGGGAGTTTATTATATAATTTCATCCCCATAATTAAAAAGTTTGTGTTGCTCTTATGTAATCTACAATATGGAATATTAATTTGTTCACTATGATTAATTTCATGATCATGTATATTGGCCACTAATGAGTGTACGAGTGTACATTACTAGATCATATATATATACAAATTTATGATTGTTAAAATCCGTGATTGTCTGAAAAGTGGCCGACAATGTTCCAGATAGTTTGATTTACATAAAATTCTAATGGCTTTCTTTTGTAAAATCAAGACACTTCCAATTTTGGTTCCATTTCCCCAGAAAATTAGGGCATATCGGATTATCGACTGAAAGAAAGAAAAGTAGGCACATCTTAAATAATTTTTAGTTAGTTAAAAGCAGTAGATAAACTCACTTGCACTTTATACTTAAGTACTAAAACTAGAGAACTGAGTGAAATGAATGACACAACAGTACTGCAAGCACTGTTTTGCTTTACTGGATTAGGAGAAAATAAGAGATGTGGGACATATGCATTTTAGCTGCTCCCTGTAAGAAACAAGTACCTACTAAAACCTCAAACTATAGGCATTTACAAACTGTTGTTTGAAAAGTGGCATTCCTGTCTCATTCAGAAGGGTAGGATTATTCCAGCCGAGAACCATACTTTCTAATTCCTCAGAAAATCCCATTTTCGTATAGGTCTACTAAATTTAAAGTATAGAGGTCAAGCAATAACCTGAAAAGCTATTTATTTTAATCTTCCAACATACTTCCTTCACCCCAGCTTCTTTTCAAAATTCGGCTACATTATTGTGGCTCATGTCAGACTTGACACGGGTTTTCCCTGGAAGGATTAGGAAGAGGGTGGGTAAGGTTGCAAATTGCATGGGAACGGCTTGTTAAGACATATGCAGAACAATTATATCCCTTCTTAGGTAAGTAAAATTTTTTTTTAAATCTGTATATTTCAAATTGTAAACTTCCCCAACAGAAGTTTTTTTTTTTTTTTTTTCCTTTTAGTGAAATAGAAATAAATAAAACTCCTAAATATGTAGATTTATGCAATATCAAGCCATAATATGTAATGTGGGGTAAATATGTAAAAATATGTACTATCAAATTTTAATATATTAATGGTAATTACAAGATTCGCAAAGATTTGTTATTTATATACGGTTAGGTTGAAAGGAACATAATATGTAATTACATAAAAATCCGGTCTCTAGTTATGTGTATCCATAAATCTGATTTAATTCAAATCAGTACATACAGAAATAATGTCTTTTAAGGACACTTATCGGTTCAAACTCAAAACCATAGTTTATCCTTGCTAGCAGCTCATGTAATCGGCAAGTTTTCCCCAATCACAGACTGCAACAGCTGATGTTGTCAGTCTTCTGTCTAATAATTTGTAAAGTAGCATATAACATAGATTCCATAAGCTGTTCCTTCATAAATCATTTTTATTCCACAATTCCTAGTTTTGTTTAAACTAAGAGATCATTTTTACGTTTTATGTTAGATAGGGTACAGTTTTTAAGAAATTTTGGTAGATGTTAACTGTAGTTCAAGGTTCTCTCTTTCTCATTCTGGTTTCTGTTTTGACAGGGGGTTTGAAATATCGTCTCTTGAAACCATAATATGAGTTAGAACCCAGTGATAATATTTTTATATAATTTTACTTAGCACATATATCATGTTTCATTGGCATCTTATGTATGATAACTTAGGATCACATATAGTAATTTAATAATACTATATTCGTAATGATACTGTATTTACAAAACCACTACCATAAAAATGTCGTTAATAGTTTGTCTAATTCCAAAATGTCACTTTTTTAAGTGGAAGTAAAATGCTTCTACAATACACTGAAAGTGACAAATTGTATATTGTTTGAAAATGTTGTACCAAGCACAGATAATTCAACTTACTGTCGTGGCTCGATGAGTCATGTAAGATATACCAAGGTCAGGGCCTATGACTAGCTCCACTGGAATGGACCACCCCGACTGCAAAATAAAACATTCACTTAACACAATATTTCAAGAATTCTTTGCAGTTATTTTTCAGACTCTCAGTAACCACTCAAAAGCAATATATTTTATTTTGCACATCTATATATATATATATATATATATATATAATTTGAACTGGTAATGGATTTTAATAAATGGCCCCTCATTTTGAAGCTTGGAACCCAGAGTTTTTCGGAAAAATAGTAGTTTTCAGTGAAATGTCAATTTTTCAACATAATTTTCCTATTTTCCAAAATCCATCTGTCGTCAGTTTTGAGAACTAGCTAATTGCATTCATGGCCGACTTGATGCTCACTTCGCTTCTTCTTTACAAAGAAGCGAAGGGAGCATCAAGTCGGCAGTGTTGCATTTCAGAATAAAACAAAACACACACTACAGTAAACAATATTACACAAAGGCCATGATCTGCAAGAATGCTGACATATTTAGAGCGCAAATTAAATTGGATATTAAAAACTACAAAACTTGAGGTGGTTTGAGACATTATTACCATTATAAATGAAATATTATTGTAGTTAATGCCATGATGTGACTATTTTTCATTAATTATACATATTAATGCTATATTGATGATATGAAAGTGAAACGTTTTGGGGTTATATAAGTAGATGTAGAGAATAACTTAAATTAGATTTTGATTTCTATATTTTACTGAGTGGCAGCTATATAGTATATATAGTATATGTTACTGAAAGCTATAAAGTAGATGTAGAGAATAACTTAAATTAGATTTTGATTTCTATATTTTACTGAGTGTCGGCTATATAGTATATGTTACTGAAAGCTATAAAACTTACGTAAGATAATATTAAAAATCAAATATTTTTATAGCTATTAATCAAGTGGGGTTGGGTCTTTTCCATATATTTAATGGCGGTGTGGTGTAGATATTTATATGCGTGGTTCTCTTCAGTATTGGCTCGAGAGAGAGTGTCTTTCATTATTATGGAAGCAAATAACTTTCAGAATGTCTGGTATTCTTCATTGAAAATAAATCTGAAAAATGTTTATTTGAACGTCTAATGAACTTAGTTTGCAGCATTTGCTGCACTAGCCACTAGTATTGATATAAACCCAAGATTAAAACAAAGAAATACTTAACAATGATGATGTAATTTAATGTCGGATTCGACACGATAGACTATTTTTCACTACTCTGTAATATTCAGTCTTACGATACTAACCCCAAGGGCACACCGAAACCGCTCCTGGTCGAAGCGATAATGTGCTCGAAGGAGCTCAAAGAATTTGAACATACATTCAAGCTCGGAAAGAGCTGCCACCTTCTTGAAGTGTTGCTGGATTAATTTTCTCAATGCTTTTGGTTTCATACCATCTAGTACAGCTCTTGGCAAGAATTTGTGTAATCCAACCTGTTTGAAACAAAAAATAAAAATAACAACAAATATTAATTGTATTACCTACTTCACTACAATAAGTGTCACATTATATAACCCTTGACAATGTAGTGAAACGAAAATTAAATAATTTGTTTATTTATAATAATTATTATCGACACTTTTACAGAGCACCTATGTTTTATTAAATTTTGTATCGTAGGTATTTTGATCTTATGAATGTTTGACAGTGTTACAAGACATACAGAATTCAAAAAAAAAAAAAAATTGTAAGTAAGATGTAAAAGCAGGCATGACACAAGAAATTGAAGCAGTGAGATCAATAACCATTCAAGTCCATTTACACAAGTTTCGAGAAAAATGCAAAAGAACTTTTTTTTATTTCTTATCTAATTATTATTGTTTGTACGTAATATTTCTGGTTGTTTTAGAGATCAGGACAAAGTAGTATACCAACGTTTAGAGTCGTAACACCTTGTGGAAATACCCAAAATTTATTTTAAAATTTTCAAAAAATAAATGGCCAGAAGTGGACTTTAATGGTTATTGATCTCACTGCTTCAATTGACGAACATGATGGAAAGATACATTTCATTATTCTTAAAACTTGTTATCAACCAACTTTAAAATGAAGATGATGAGGAAGAATAAAAAGTAACTCTTTTACTAGTTTGATTATTGTACATACTAGAGTTGGGCAACACGATTCTTTTTCAGAAGTCGATTCCAACGATTCAATCATATATTACGAATCGATTCTAACGATTCGTTCACGATTCTTCTCAGTCTGCGATTCCAACCATTCTTTTGAATCGTCAACGAGTTCATGATTCTTCCTACTCTGCGATTCCAACGATTCGTCAACGAACAACTTAGAGGACACTTTCCTTTGCAAAGCACGCGTAGAACAAAAACGTTCTACATCTCTCGCATAGATGGCATAAGAGGCGAGACACTGGATTGTCTCTTTCTCATTGGCTGGAACCATTCAGCATGACCTCTATTAGTCTACAAAATTACCCAAGATAATGTTTCTAAATTATAATTTATCAACTGAACCTTATTACGAAGTACATTTTTTGCATTACATCTCTATTTAACTATGCAAATTTCAGGTTTGTGTTCATTATTTTCCATACTTAACAAATGCAGTATTTTGATTTCACTCTCGCTCGGGAGTATTCAGCACGGTTCGGAAATGTCCGTTGACAGGTTACATCAAACAAGTAAATAGAATCGTGGGTTATGATACCATGTCAATTCGTTACTATTCTTTTGAACGACGATTCGTTACGATTCTTTTGAATGACGATTCGTTGATACCACGAATCGATTCTTACGATTCTTTATTATTAGTCGTTCGAATGAACGATTCGTTCACGAATCGACCCAACTCTAGCACATACTAGTACATACCGGTATACTTCGAAATGAACTTGTTTCATGGACTCATTATTCACCACAAAATAAAATGTATTGTATATTAAGCAAAGTTTCCTTAGTAAAAAGATCATTATATGATTTAGTGATGACCACGTCCAGTATATTCCTTATTTACTGAAATTACCTATTTTCAGTTGAATGAACGTGATTTGCAACTGAACTGCTGAAATATTCACACAGGTGGATGGAATAAAGTAACATTAAAGTAGGTATCAATAACAAAATAACTTAAACATATCCATTCCTTAGGTTAAACTTATTAATGTAAAATATTTCATCATCATCATCATCATCATCATCATCATCATCATCATCATCATCAAATACTCGTATATGCTGCTGACTTAACAGTGTTGGACCAGTCATGCCTACTTAAAGAGTACCATTTCCAAAAAATGATGTATTTGAACTTTGCGATTGTCACCTAGGTTATTAAAAAAATTAAATTCATGGCACGACAGCCCATGAAGGGCCAAGGCCAACGAGCCTGCTGCGCTCTCACGTCCATATGCCTCAGCAGAGGTGAACGATCATCCAGCCAGAACGGAGGTATCATATGGTTAGCATGATGATCCCCCAAGCTGTGATAGCTGATTTCCGTAACCAGATTTTGTTACCCACTGTAGCTTCCCAAATTCAATCTTGATGCTAGATGGGCATCAGCTCCCTAAACTGGACGAAATTTCATGAAAAAATTCCTTCCCATAAGGACTCGAATCAGTGTACATTTCATAACTCAAATACTAAGTAAGCATGATGTTTTAGACTTCGATGCTATGTCACAGAATTAGGTTATTCTAAGGTATTATCGTAATTTTAGTCAGCCTATGATTTTTTAAGCATTTGTTTCAATTACTCATACAATGAAGAGTTTACAATCAGCACATCAAACTGAAATATTGTATTTAATACCATAATATATTTAAAAAAAGTTTATATAATTGTGGTAGGGCCTACATATGGAATTTAGAAATAAACTTCTATCTTTTACACCAAATCCATGAATATTCCTCACTGCTGGGTATATCACAATCACAGTACGATTTTATTAATCTATTTCATTTTCCGGATAACATTAAATGCATAAATGAAGGAAATATGCCAAGAAAAATTCCAGCAGAACTCGCCGGGATTTAAACTTGTGTCTCGAACAAAGAACGCCAATGCTTTAGCAGTTTCGCCAAGGATAGGTCCTGAATTAAGCTAACTACAAGTAATTCTGAAACGTCAGAGAAATTAATTCTTAGTACAAGGTTGTAAAATAAAAAAAAAAATAAAAATTCTTCAGAAGTCAAACTACCTAAAACTATATAAACGAAAAATATTTATAACCAGCAAGAATTAATTTCTTCTTCTTTTTTAACTATTTTCAGCCTCATTACCAGAGTTGTATTTCTTAAAACCTTGAAGGATCGTCAACTCTGTCTGCCCAATTACTGAGACCAGCCAACCATAGCGAAACCAGAAGACTAAATGATTCTTCCAAATCTTGAGTGATACAATCTGCACTTGTGACTAGTTTCAGAACATCGGAGATACTAATGCTCGACATACAGTTAAAAAACTCTAAACCTTCTTCTTCATAAATCAATCATAAGTCTGGAATCACGTTAATTAATTTCGTTCATTTAAGCTCTTTTCCTAAATAAAAAATCTATCTATGATTTTAATACTACTTTTGGTCATAAAATTTTCTCTGTCACACGTTAAAAGTGTTAAAATTGTTAAAAAGGTATTTACCTTTGACAGACGGCCCGTTTCGACGCTATTTGTCATCGTCTTCAGTGTCTCTTGAACCACTGCTGATTTTGGCTCTGCGATGTGCAGGTGTCGATGGTAGGGGTGGGGGTGTGTTGCTCCTATGGTGGGGGTTGGTTGTCTGTATGCTATGACGTACTATGACGTCAAACAATGTGTGCGTATTGAACTGTAGTTGCGTATTAAGTATATATTGTGGGTGTGCTATTGTATTCTTATATATTTCGTATTGTTCTAGGATGTTTAACTGTGAACTTTTTGGTGTGATGTGTAAAATTTCCATATCTGTTTCTATATTATTGTAGTCATGATTATTGTCGATAATGTGATCTGCATAATTTGATGTAATGTAAGGTTTGGTTATAGCTTTAATATGTACGTTGTATCTTGTATGAAAGGATCTTCCTGTCTGCCCTATGTAAAAATGTGGGCAACTATTGCATTTTAATTTGTAAACTCCAGTTGAATTATATATATTTGAATGTTTCGTGTGGTTATTTAAGTATTTCTGTGTTGTGTTATTTGTTTTGTATGCAATTTTGTACTTTAGTTTTCTGAATGAAGTTGCAATTTTGTGGGTACTGGTATTGTGATATGTTAATGTTATGTATTTATTCTCGCGTGCTGTTTGTGTTGGTTTGGTCTGTTTTTGTTTTGCCTTTTTTATTAGTGTGTCTATTATGTTAGGGTTGTATCCATTGTCTTGTGCTATATATTTTATTGTGTTTAATTCTTCAGTGTAGTTGTCATTGTTCATTGGTATATTAATTAATTAATCTGTGTGTCATTAACACTTTTAACGTGTGACAGAGTAAATTTTATGTTTTTAACAAAGTGTTAACGAGAACTTTAATCAATGACTACTTTTGGTATAGTACTTACCTCTCTTTCAAGATACTCCAAATTAGACTTTTTGTCAAGGGCAATCTGTGGCATGTCTTTGAAAAAATACCGGATTTCCAAACAGCACAGTTGCACGGCAACATCCTGGTCCAGAGCGGCGTGGTCTGCACACAGGTAGTCATTCCGCACCTGACAACAGTTGCCTCTGTAATTACTCTGTAGCTGATATGTTAATCAGAGCAGTGAACCTAGACTGTGTTAAGAACAGCAACAAAGTGGAGTGTGTGGGTTGCAGTAATATATAATCTGTACTGTTCTCCAACCAGGAGATCAACCGTGAAAGGAATGTGCTTACTATTGCGTCATCTATTGGAACGAAGTAGATAAATAATATTACCGTTATAACCCCAGTTTAAAAACCATGCGCTCTCCTGCATATGTTATTTCCTGTATGAAGAGATTAAAAGGCCAGGAGATTAACTGTGATCTAATTTTGTAACTAGGGTAGTATCAATATGTCTGTATCAATGTTATGGTTTGTGCTGTGAGAGCTAGCCAATAGAGATACGAGTACCCACGTGTGTGACCTTATGACATCTTATGACATCAACATTCATTCACAGCATTACCCTCCTTCGTCTCATCCGGCGGAGACTTTCTCGTGGTTGGAGCAGAGTACTGCTCAATGTTCAAATAAAAGTGAAACATTAACAGCCTTATCTGTATGTGGATAACACGACTATAATCAATAACTCCTCGAAGTTCATGCATCTAGATTCTAGGGGCTCAAATTATATGCCAATAAACTATCTACACCAACTGTAAGCTTTTAAATCAATTCAAACTCACGTTTATTATGCTAAGCATCTCTTGTCTTACAAATCGATAATACAGTATATTAAATTGGAAAAATCACATTAAAGAGATTACCCTCAAACTAAATTAAGCATGTTTTGCTATTAGATAGATCTATGCAAGAGATAGTAAATATCAACACCTTAAAAACAATATACTTTGCATACTTCCACTCGATAATGAGTTTTAGAATAATATTCTGGGGATATATATATATATATATATATATATATATATATATATATATATATATATATATATATATATATATATATATATATAGCCGCGTCGCTGTTATTTCCGGCGTGGTTCCTCCTCTTTGTTTAAGCCTTAGTTTTTCTGAACCGACGCATGCGACGTGCGACGTGCGATGTGCGAGGCCCGCCTGGAACAAATCCGGACTACACGAGAGATAGTGAGTGTGTGGTTTCTACAGTATAACTGCGAGATGCGAGGTCTACGCACTTCGCAGTTAGAAACCACTCACTAAAGGCTGGTTCACAATAAACCGCGAACGGAAATAATGTTAAAATAAATGTATTTAAATGGGAGCATTCACAATTAACTATTGTGAATGCTCACATTTAAACACATTTATTTTAACATTATTACCGTTCTCGTTCTTGTTGTCGTTTCCGTTCCCGGTTTATTGTGAACCAACCTTAACTCTCGTGTAGTCCGGATTTGTTCGAGGCGATCCTCGCACATCGCACGTCGCATGCGTCGGTTCAATATTCATAGACATCCTTAGCGCGGGCTTCCGGTGGATGATCAGCGAACTAACGTTTTTCGTACTCATAAATCAGTGTTAGCGATATGATATGATATGATATGATATGATATGATATGATATGATATGATATGATATGATATGATATGATATGATATGATATGATATATGAATCCTGTACAAGTAATCAGGCTAGTTTAGCACGCTCGTAGCGCGGGCTAGCGATATGTCTATGCATAGCACCCCAAGGCGTTATGTCTTAAGCTGGTCGCGTTGTTTCGCATTCTATACAGTACATGTTTACCGCCGAACAGGGCTGTATCACTGTATATTAATTAACAGCTGTTTATCAAATGTGACAGCAGTGGAAGTGAATAACGTCATCAGCGGCCAATAACAAAACGTTCACTTTTAAATGTAGTCGAGCTGCAACGTGATTGGCTGCCGGAAATAACAGCGACGCGGTTAAATTAACAGTATATTCTTACTACAAAAAAAGAGTAATTGGAATAATAGTAGGTGCCAAATCTATGGATCGTGTAGGATCATTTTCAAAAAAACTACAAATATTGTCCATGGCTTGTCAATATAATTTTCATTAATAAACTTCCTCGTATGTAATCGTGAAAACTTTATAACTAATTCAACAATTCATAGCATAAATAATAATAATAATAATAATAATAATAATAATAATAATAATAATAATAATAATAATAATCCGTGGCTCTACAGCCCGTGAAGGGCCCAGACCAACCAGCCGGATGCTGGCCTCACGCCCACATGCCGAAGCAGAGGTGGACGATCATCCAATCAGAATGGAGGTATCGTATGGTTTGCACGATGGTCCCCCCCCAGCCGTTATAGTTGTCTTTCGCAACCGGATTTCACTACCTACTGTAGCTCCCCAAGTGCATCACGATGCTGGGTCGGCACCCGTCCCATACTGGCCGAAATTTCATGACAAAATTTCTTCCCCCATGAGGACTCGAACCAGCGCGCATTCCGTAACGCGAGTCCTAGGCAGGATGCCTTAGACCACGACGCCACGGCGCGGGACAATAGCATAAATACTCGTCAGAAAAATGACTTTCATACTCCATCGGCAAGTCTATCGTGCTATCAAAAAGGAATGCTTTATATGGCAGTTTTAATAGCCTCCCTGAGAATATAAAAAAAAATCAAACTCAAAACATGAGATTATTTAGGGCCAAATTAAAGAAATACTTCAGGAGGAGAGACGAAATTAGCTAAGCATTACGGAATTTAACAGCCATTCAGATAAGGGGAGACGAACTCATGGAAATAGTCGAATCGACATCTTTAGTGATTATTTGATTAGTTATTAGTTATTAGTTAGAGATGTCCAATTATGAAAACGTACATACGGGAAAATAAATCATGGGCACAAGGGAAAACTTTAGGCTCAAATTACTTGGCCACCAGGTACGTGTAAAAAAAAAAATAAATTTCGTGAAAATGTTTAATGAAACACGTTCTGTGAATTATATATTACAATAGACGGGCAACACTTCCAGCAGCTACTGTGAGGAGCGTGAGTACTGTGTTGTCATCCTGCGTTTTCAGAAGACTCGACCTTGCTCCATGCGGACGTAGGACTCAGATGATTCTTGGTTCCAGAACTTAGGGCTGGTAAACAAATTTCAGAACTATTAGCAATGGTGATAACGAATGACTTACCTGATCGTAATAGTAGTAGAAGGTAACGCGATCCTTCTCGTACAAATCAGTGAGATTCTGTGGCAAGTAGCGTACCCTCAGCTCATACCGCCATTCCGAGTGCGGGTGCTTGCGCTCGTACTTTTCCTGCACCTGTTACGTAAGAAAAAACAATAATAAAAGTAAGTTTATGCATTCAGTTCAAACGTCAAACAAGAGTAGGCTAATCATAATCACCAAAGCTCGGATCTTGGGGACTTGTGTGTCGTGTGCTTGAGTAAGGTTACAGGCATAACGTACACAAAGCTCACGCTGCAAGTGCTCAGGGACAGTCGTTTGTACTAAGAAAGTGGTCACATCGAATGGCAAGAAGACGAACGAATAAACTGTGTCACGTCGAAGCCAATGACATTAAGGGAACCAGGTAGTGATTAGGGGGTCAAAAATCCGATTTTTTATTTTGTGTTTTAAAATAAATTACAAAACTGGTCTTTAAAACAATATAGATATTGTGGAGGGTATTTCTGCAGATAAACCTTTCAAATGACCTCTTTAAATTTGGCGGTGCATGTAATTCATACACTCTTTTTTTTTATACTGTTTTCCAGAAGTTGACATTTTCAAACTTAAGTGCATTTTTCTCTGAAATTACTGAATCAATTTACATGAAATTATTACAGTGTTTTCTGCAGCCTGTCTTCTACATTGTAGACCTACGGTTTTAAGAATGTCACACACATAACACGAAAAAAAAATGTATATGCATTGAAAAAATTGTAAAAAATTTTAAACAAAAATCAATATTTTTTTCTGTTTCACTAGGGGTGAAATATTTAACTAAATTTTGCTTTGGAATTTACAATACACAATACTGGATAACTTAAAAAAATACAAGGTATATGAGTGAAGATAGTAGCAAGTAATGTGCACCTGAAGAATGAGGCACACCTAGCAAAGTTGGAAAACAGGTTATCAGTTAGGGCCTTTCTTTTGCACTTGGATACGAAGCTAATTAGTTGTCTTTTATACCACTGAATTCAGAATGATTGATTGCATAAACCTGGAAATTGTTATTCCTTTCTGAGCACTAGAAGCCTAGAAATATTCAACTAAACTTTTGTATTGAAATTTTTTAATCGCACAGTATCACTACCCAGTTCCCTTAAGAGAATTACAGGTAAACGGTCTGTTTGAGGAATTAGAAAATACGTGTTATTCGAATGGGTGTTATGGAAGTTTGAAAATGCATTTCTTAAATTTTAGGTACAGAATTTCGTGGAGGAATTCTGAGGAGATACATTATTTTCTTCTAATGCAGAGTTTATATCTTGTAAGTTGTACCACACATAAACTAGAGCTGGAAACGGGCATTCATTGAAAGACATTGCAGTCCTTTAAATTGATGGAGAATTTGTCCATAGCCATGGATCAAGTCGTAGAGGGACCTTCCCTAGTAGTGATACACTAATTGAAAACTATTTGCGAGAAAAATTTAGGATATACTTATCTTTCTCAGATACGAGATCTGCCGAAAATCGAACAGGAAACAGTGACAGTGAAATATTCAGTATTTTATTTAGGCCCAAGACTTTATAATAAAATTTCAAACCATTTTCCAAATTTGAAATTTTTTAAAATTGAAACTTTTAAAAAAGAATTTTGTAAAATTATCCATGATATATAATAGTAACAAATGTACTTTTTTATCTTTTATTTCTATCGACTATATTCATGTTTTTATTGAATATCTGGCTTCTGTCGGATTGTCAATTTATATTAAATGTGTATTTTTCTCTCGTTTTCTCTTTCTTCTTTATTCTTGTTCTTGTGTTGTACTTATTGGTTTGAATTAAGTTAATTACTGTATTTAGTAAACTGTCCTTGTAAATTTTATGTTATATTATTCACTAAGACCACACCGTACACGAGCCTGACTCTTACGGTAGTGGCTAGAAACATTTTTATTTTATAAATGCAATTTGTACTCACTAGGTAGCTAGTTAAAATAAATAAAATAAAAAAATTAAAGTTTGCTCCCGTCACTTCATGTGACGTGGAAATAAGTTTCCTTCGTTTCAAATCATGTTTAACTAACAGACGAAGAATTTATGGGTTCGAAAATCTTCGAATGCATGTAGTCATACACTGTAATGAAATGTACAGAGCAGAACTGTAAATTTGATGTATTTTGCATGTTTATTTATATATATGCTATAAAATTAGATGTTTCAACCTATCATAATATTATCATTATGTTGTTCCAGCCAGGAACCACTTTTATAGCAGACCTGACAGTACCTCCGTGCTGGAAGCGGGAGTTTGTTGACATTGAAGTCCGGTCGCTTAGCCACGTTCAAAGACACAAGTCCCCAACTTCCGAGCTTTGATAATCACATTGAAAACTAACATTTTCGAGTCTGAGTATGTTGGGCAGGAAAAATTGCGAACTAAAAGTAAACTGATGCGTCATAACATAAATGTTGTTTATTACGGTAAAGAATCTTAATAATAATTTACTTGTTCTTCAACATATGATAGGTTTGCAGTAAATTTATTAAGTAATTTAAGTAATTTTCGATAATCATTTAAAATGGAACCAACACATTAATTACCTTTGTAATAAATTACGTAAAATAGTATATTATTTTGTTTTATTGAGGAATTACTTGTCAATAAGTTTATTACGCACAATATATTTAACTTTATTTCAATCGGTAATTATGTATGGAATTATAGGATGGGGTAGCTCATTTAAATCCAATTTTAATCCACTTTATTTATTACAGAAGAAAATAATTAAAATATGTCTTCATAAACCTATTGATTTTCCATCCCAAAATTTGTTTCTAGACTTTAATGTACTTAACGTAAGACAAATTTATTATATTGTATTAATAAAATTCATACATAAAAAACGAAATAATTTTGAATTGTATTCTCATAGTTATGAAACAAAAGGTATGAATTCTTCAAGATTGTTTGAACCAAAATGCAACACTGTTACAGTATTTAATCATAGTAGTAATTTAGGCCCAAGAATATATAACAAATTTACATTTAAATATCCTAATCTTGTCAATTCTAACAGTTCTAGTATTAAATTAAAAAAGTTATGTATGGATATTATAAAAATTGAAAAATTGTAAATTTAAATTTATATACTATAATTGCACAGTAGACGTAAGACAAATTGTATTGTATAATTATTAATTGCAATTAAGGAATCCGCCCCTGAGCACGAGTTCTACTCTTTCAGGGGCGAGGTAAAGTTTTTCTGTATATATTATATTTTATGTTACAATTATTAGCAAAATAATAAATAAATAAATAAATAAATAAATAAATAAATAAATAAATACATGTTACATACTGTTCTCCAACCAGGAGATTAACCGTGAAAGGAATGTGCTTACTATTGCGTCATCTATTGGAGCGAAGTAGATAGATAATATTACCGTTATAACGTCAGTTTAAAAAAACATGCGCTCTCCTGCATATGTTATTTCCTGTATGGATGGATTAAAAGACCAGGAAATTAACCGTGATCTAATTTTGTAACTAGGGTAGTATAAATATGTATGTATCAGTGTTATCGTTTGTGCTTTGAGAGTTAGCCAATAGAGATGCCTGTACCCACGTGTGTGACCTTATGACATCTTATGACATCAACATTCATTCACAGTATTACCCCGCTGCGTCTCATTCTCCTGAGACTTTCTCCTGGTTGGAGTACAGTAATATGCAATGTTCTGCTTTTTTTTTTTTTACTTGGATATTAATTTAACGACGCCGTATAAAGTACGACTTATTTTGCGTCGATGGGATTGGTGATAGCGAGATGGTATTTGGCGAGATGAGACCTAGGATTCGCCATAGATTACCTGACATTTTTCTTACGGTTGGAGAAACCCTCGGAAAAACCCCAACCGGGCAATCAACCCAAGCGGGAATCGAACCCGCTCCCGAGCGCAACTCCGGATCGGCAATGTTCTGTTGCACCACGAAAAAAATGTAACAATAATTTTTTCCAGAAATATTAGCAAATATATTCTCCTCACCTTTTAATTCTACAGTGTACAGCTTGTTCGAAAGCTTGTCAGAATTATTTATAAATTCGAGATGTGTGCTTCCTTGGCAGGAAGTGATTTACTTTGTTTATAATTTTATTATGACACAGTACATTTGTTATAGGGCCTATGATTTTATGAATAGGCTATACTTTCAAATTACTATAAGCAAGCATACATTTTCTATTCCTATCAACCAAAGAGTTCAGACGCTTCTGCGTACTAAAGAGGGAGCTAGAGAAAGGGCCAATATCTAGAAAAAGAAACTGTACTCGTAATAATTTTTAAACATTAGCACATAAAATGGCTGAAATATTCTTATGAAGCAGTTATTTGGCCTATTTTATTTTATAATTAACTGAAAAGTATTATTATTATTATTATTATTATTATTATTATTATTATTATTATATGAGCTGATTTTTCTCATTTCTCTACAAGGAAAAAAAGTGGTACATGGCGTAATGATACGGATTTATATCAAGTATCACAAATTATTCAGCATTTAGGAAACGTCGGACAATGTGACATGTGTCTAAAATTACTGATTTTTGCAGCAGTGGTAAAATATGTTGCAGATGTAGAGAGTGCAACTGCTGGACTAGTGTCTTCGGTATGATGCCACTGGTTGAGAGTATTATTAGATGTACCACAGTCTACTATATACAGTCACTAAGCTTGAGTTGTTGAGGGTGCTAGAAACAATAGACTGTGCCGGTACTATTTCGCATTGTCTGTAATGAGGCGATATTAGCGATCCTAGTGGTGAGCAACTATCTATGGATGCATATTTACTACGTATTGAGCTTCGTGACTGTATATACTAGACTGTGGATGTACGGTGAATCGGGTGACCTTCCACATCTCCTTGATTTCTGTGGCTAATTTCATGTAGGCCTACTTCCTGATTTTGTGTCCATACGTGTGTTGTAGGTTGTGATGTAGGAGTATATTATTCTTATTATTATTATTATTATTATTATTATTATTATTATCATCATCATCATCATCATCATTATTAGGTACATGTATAATCATTTTATGGGATGAAGAAAAATGCAAACAAGACGAAGACCATGCTTATCGGGAGAAAAATAAAGAAGGTAAACGTGCAAATTCGAAATGAGACAGTACAAGTGGACAGCTTCAAATACTTGGAATGTACTATAAGCAGTAACATGAGCTGCTGCCAGGAAATCAAAAGGAGGATAGCAATGGCAAAGGAAGCTTTTAATAGAAAAAATGAGCATCTTCTGCGGGTCTCTGGAAAAATAACTACGGAAGAGACTAGTGAAGTGCTTCGTGTGGTGTGTGACATTGTGTGGGGACAGAAACATGAACATTACGACGAAGTGAAGAGAAACGACTGGAAGCATTTTAAATGTGGATATGGAGAAGTATGAAGTGTGTGAAATAGAATAAGAAATGAAGCTGTGCTAGAAAGAGTGGGTGGAGAAAGAATAATGCTGAAACTGCGTACTGAAGTATGAACTGGAAGGAAAAGTTCGTATAGAAGAAGATATCAAATGATAGACAACTTAAAATATATGGAACGTATGCGGAGACAAAGAGGAAGGATGAAAATAGGGAAAATTGGAGAATGCTGGGTTTGCAGCGAAAGACTCGCTCTTGGGCATAAAACGATGAATGAATGAATATCAACATTTCACCACAGTCTAATATATATAGTCACGAAGCTCAATAAGTAATAAATATGCATTCATAGATAGTTGCTAACCACTAGGATCGCTAATATCGTCTCATTACAGGCAATGCGAAATAGTACCGGCACAGTCAATTGTTCCTAGCACCCTCAAAACTCAAGCTTCATGACTGTATATACTAGACCGTGATTTCACTGTATGAAGTTCTAAATTATGAAATTTAGTTTAGGTTCATTTTAAAATAAAAGAATGGCGGTTCCAGGGTCTCTGTGGAGTTTCATTCCGTGCCACTTTGCACAGTTCGCAACATTTATCCACTGTTATTCGGGATCATGTTTTCGCAATTTATTTTACAAGAAAGGAAATAGCCCATCTATTTGTAATCGTAAATCAGCATAGTCCGACAGAGGAGGTCTCTGAAGAGTAGGCCTATAATAGAAGCTGAAATTATTCTTCAGTTACACAGACTGAACTTCTCCAACGTTAAACATTAAAACTGAACCGAAAGCCAGTTAGTTCTCTGCATGGTTGTTCTCTATTATCAGCCTTCTGATGTAATATGAAGTTCAAGACAGCACATTCATTTATGCAGGTATTATGAATAACACAACTGTGAGCCATTGTTTGTTTACTTTACGACTACATTCTATCGCATGAAAGCGCAAGTATAAAACGAGGAAGCACAATATATTAAACTCTCTGCTATTGTTTACAAAACAGGGTAATGTTATGCATTGTATAAAACTTACAATCAGCTTGGGGAAAGACTGATAGATATAATGAGAATGCATTACAAAAAGAGGGTTTGTGCCGTGTGATAATTCAACCTCAAGTTCAGAAAGGTTATGTCTTGAAGAACTTCAGCTTTGATAGAAGTTTCGTTCTTTGAAATTTTTATTGATTTTGGATAATACTGTAGATGATTAAGTCGTAATTCCGTATTTATTTACACAATATTACGTCACTTATTACTACAAAATATGTAATTGTTCTCAGCCAATAAATTAGTATTACATTGTAACAAAACTAACACAACCCAATTTAATTTAAAGTCAACCTAGCAAATTTCAAGCCGAATAATTAACAACAGGTCCCTAATAGAAAAAAAACAACAACAACCAAATTTCTTAGCTTAGAAATTTATAATATGTTAAATTAGAAAAATTATATTAAAGAAATTGCCCCCAAACTAAATTCAACATGAATAATTTCAAGGGAAAAATTGTTCCTGGGCCGGGTATCGATCCCGGGACTCTTCCCTTAGCGCACGAATGCTATACTGACTGAGCTATCCCAGGAACTATACACGACACCGTCATAATTCTTCCCTTTATATCCACACAACTCAAATGGGCTGACAAGACGTCAGAAACCCAACTTTGAGTGCACACAAATCTGTGTAACTTAAATTGTGGCTTTCTGTTAACGTACTGTGAATGCTCTACCGACTGAGCTACCCCAGGAACTATACACGACACTGTTACAATTCTTCCCTTTATATCCACACAACTCAAATGAGCTGACAAGGCGCCACAATTTAAGTCACACAGATTTGTGTGCACTCAAAGTTGGGTTCTGGCTCATTTGAGTTGTGTGGATATAAAGGGAAGAATTGTAACAGTGTCGTGTATAGTTCCTGGGGTAGCTCAGTCGGTAGAGCATTCGTGCGCTAAGCGAAGGGTCCCGGGATCGATACCCGGCCACAGAACAATTTTTCCTTGAAATTATTCAAGCCTGCTTCACAGGGAGCTACTACCTGAAACCCAGATTTGCATAAATTCAGCATGTTTTGCTACTAGATCTATGCAAGAGATAGTAAATATAAATACCTTGAAAACAAAACACTTTGTATACTTCACTCGGTAATGAGTTTAGGAATAATATTCTGGGAAATTTCTACATATACTAATAGTATATTCCTATTACAAAAAAGAGTAATTAGAATAATAGTAAGTGCCAAATCTAGATAATCGTGTAGGATGATTTTTAAAAAACTACAAATAATGCCCATGATGGTTTGTCAGTTGGTTTTTTTTCATTAATAAACTTCCTCTTATGTAATCGTGAAAACTTTGTAACTAATTCGATATTTCGATATGATACCTCTTGCACAAAAGGGGAGATCTATAACTGAAACTTGATTAATATATTTCGGTATTATTTGTATTTATCCTGGTAATAATGAACAGTTTGTGTTAACTCTCGCTAGTGGTTTTATATTTTATTTTATCCGTGTTAGTATTTATTTTATTATTGTAAATATTTTGTTTTATTATTATTATTATTATTATTATTATTATTATTATTATTATTATTAATGAATTAATTTGTATTACTATCTTTGTATCATCTCCGTCACGGATATTCTATTATTATTATTATTATTATTATTATTATTATTATTATTATTATTATTATTATTATTATTATTATTATTGTTATTGTTACTATTATTTCTATCATCAACATTATTATTGATCTCTTTAAAATTTATGTAGACTACTGGACTGTACCCGAGCACGAGCATATACTCATTTCGGGTAGGTATATATACATATGTATCTTTTCAAATGTAAATTGTGAATAAATTTGAATTTGAATTTGAAAAAATTTTGAAAAAAAGTTCAACAGTTCATAGTATAAATACTCGTAAAAAATAACTTTCATACTCCATCGGCAAGTCTATCCTGCTATCAAAAAGGAGTGCGTTATATGGCAGTAAATTTTTAATAGCCTCCCTATGGATATAAAACACAATATTGTACCATTATCATTTAAAATATTATACAGAATGTCTCAGAAGGAATGTAAAATACTTCAGGATAATGTAGTTTGGCTTAATATACATCGAAATGTAACTGTTGGGATGTTATTGATGAACGAACTTTTAAACGAAGAGATGCATTATAGACGTATTTCTACGTTTTAGAACATTGTAATATGATACATTATTGAAAATGCTTCATATTTTGTTGTTCCAATAAGTTTATTTCATAATTAAGTTCAAACTCAGTAAGAAAATAAAATAGTTACACAAGACAAGTTATTAAGGTTACCCTTATTATAGATTCCATGAATTGTAACATTCATATCAGGTACCGGTACCAGTTCTCTTCCCAACTTCAAGGAAACACTTGGTAGCTTGTCAGTTTCGGATAACGTCGGGTAATAACGGGAAAACACAGCTAGATGGAACCCTTCGATTGGGAAAACGTCGTCTATATTCCTCAACAGCAGGCAATGCATTGCCACCACAAAATCTATAAACAAAAAGCATGTCTGCATATTCACTACGTGAATACACGAATTAAATTAAATTAAAAGTGTATTCAGTTACATGTGTTGCCCTGGCGTTGCGGTGCTCAGATGCTGCCGTGAGCAAAATATCTGGAGTAACACGTCAAGTATAGCACACGGAACCGCAAGACGTTCCAGTATTTCTCCCCAACCGTTAGGCTACATTATCCTGAAGTATATTATATTCCCCCGAGACATCCTGTATACTCATGTATTCGTACCTGATACATAGTTGTGTCCTGGTGCAACCAGTACACCTCCCCGGTAGGTGGATGGTGTAGCCTCATGGCATATAGATGTTGGTATGCCCGCTGCCCTGTTGCTAGACGACTTGTGATCAGAGTGATGATACCCTGAAAATTAAAGACAAAAATTAAATTTCAAAATAAAACTCCCATCCGAAGAGAATTAAAAAAAAATGCTGAAAAAACGCTCCCTATATTTGAATTAATAATATTAACGGCAGAAAATTTCGGGGAAGAAGAAGATATCAGATGATAAACAACATTAAAATATATGAATCGTATCCCAGATCACATATATACATAGATAGATTTATCACAAAAGTACAAACTTAATAATTTAAAAACTGATCTATATATAAAAGTAGTTAGACATAATATATACAATTTCCTAAACTAATTTATCGCAAATCTCAGTAATTTATTGGTTCGAACTTGCACTTACGTTTGGTAGATCACATATGAGACGTTCAGAAGTCAACATAATTAACTCCACTTTTGGTTATTTCAGAGTTTCTAAGTTGGCAATGTATTAAATTGCCCATATTTTCAGTGGTCAATGTGATTAACTCCATAGTTCAGTAAAAAGCCCACAGAATGCAAAATTCTTCTTGAGTACATCACAGGATTAATTATGTGTATTTAACTTCAACCTTGAATATCTCAAAATCTTTGGAATAGGAGTTAATCATGTTGACTTCTGAACGCCTCATATATAACAGATTGCTCATTCCTATGTTAAAATCGGTAGCACTTTGAAGAGAACAACCGCCAGGATCGCCACCCGTCCGCCCTAAACGAACACGAGATGGCAGTACAGTCGCTAATGCAATTCAAATGGGAGTTATAACGTGACTCCTTATATAACAACTAGATGGCAGCATAGTAAATCTGACAAAAGTTGTTACCGTCAAAGCCTAGAAGGCCGAACAATCTGGGTATATATGATCTAGGATCATATGCGAAGACTAAGATGAAGGCGGAAAACAGGAAAGATTGAAAAATGCTGGGTTTGCAGTGAAAGACCTGCCCTTGGGCAGAAAACTATGAATGACCCTAAGAATCTGTTCAAGGTTTCTACTATACCAGTATCTTTTCTAAGTTTAAAGGGTTAGGTACAGCTCAAAGGAGTAAAATTTTGGAAATATTAAACTTTTTTTCCTCCATTACTGTATCTTGTACAATAATGAAAATTAGTATGTTTAAAACACTGTCCTCCTGCTATATGAAAAAAAAATATATTTTTTCGATTTAAAAAAAATATTTACATTTTTTTTTTTTTTTTTTTTTTTTTTTTTTTTCAAAATTCAGTTCACTGTGCAGTGATGAAGCGTTTCCCACACAACTCAAAAACTATCCAACATTCTGTTATGAAATTTTTTGTGTGTATTTATGCATGTCATATCTACAATATGATGCAAGATCACTACTCTAACTTTGATAGATTGTCTGATAAAAATAAATTCATTTTAAAAAATAGTCAAATATCACTTTTTTATTTTAACACAAAATAAAAAAAAATATTTATTAAGGGATGTAGTTGAAAGAGCATGATATTGTAAACATGAGTTTCAGCAATAAAATAAAATAGAGAGAACACGAAAAAGATAACAAGTTTATGAGTTATGAGGGAAACGCTTCATCACTGCACAGTGAACTGCTATCATTTTGAATTTTGAAAAAAAAAATAATAATTTGCTTTAAATCATAAAAATATTTTTTTCATATAGCGGAAGGACATTGTTTTATACATACTAATTTTCATTATTGTACAAGATACAGTAATGTAGGAAAAAAAATGTTGAATATTTCCAAAACTTTACTGGTGTAAGCTGTACCTAACCCCTTAAATAAATAAAATAAATAAATAAATTAATAAAATAAAATAAATTAAATAAATGAATAAAATAAATAAAAATTAATTAAATTAATAAATAAATAGAATAAATAAGTAAATTAAATAAATAAATAAACAAAATAAATAAATAAATAAATAAAATAAATAAATGAAATAAATATATAAATAAAATAAATCAATTAATTACTTAAAATAAATACATAAATTAAATAAACAAATTAACTAATTAATTAACATTAATAAATAAAATAAATAAATAAACTTAGTTAAATAAAGTAAATAAATAAATAAAATAAGTAAATTAAATAAGTAAATAAATAAATAAATCCCACCTCACCTCATCTCTCTCTCTCTCTCTCTCTCTCTCTCTCTGTTTTTCTATCTCTTTGAAATGCCTTTATTTTCTCTTTATATGGTATTTTTAAGTGTAGTAGTCTATAATATTAGGATTAATACTGTTACTTAACACACTCCGTAAACAAAATTATTAGCAATACAGTATTCTTAACAGGTTCTGACTTCTCATTTTGAATATTTCATCCTCCTGTTTTGCCTACATTAAGTTCAATATTAAAATTACCTAAATATCTAACGCAGCTTTAAAACTCTTCCCAGCACCACAGGTATGTTGTAAACAACGTTCTCGCAAGGTGGAGGTCACATCCCACGCTTATGTCATACCTATTCATTAGAATTCAAGGTAATTCTCAATTCTCGACTTATGGATTAGAGGAAAGTTGTTCACATCACAAATTAAATCTTAATAATCTCTCTTTTGAAACATCATCCATTAGACTAAATACTCGAACTCCCGCAACACTTCTGTGATCTGAAATTTCCTCTGAAACGACCCCTTTGGTTCCAGGGGCGAAGCTGAGGGGTAATCTGCGAGCCTTAGATTACCCATTGGATTTTGAAGAAATAAGCGCATTTATATTTTCCTGTTTTCATTGGTATAGGTAAATGAAATCTCTAGTTTTGGGTCTAGTTACGGAAGGATTGACGCCAGCTCCTCGGCGCGGAACTAGCACGTAACTACAGTGTGGCTACTCGCTGATACTGCTTCAAACCAGGCTCACGGCAGCAGCTAGAGAAAGCATATGCGCATGCGCCAAGCGGAGTGCTTGCATACGTCACTAATGCTAGACAGCTCTGTGAAGAGCCTAGACTCAGCAGCACCAATCTCAGAGTCTGCTTCTGTTACAAACGTCCCGAAATTCAGCTACAAATACCAAAATGAAGCCACACACATTCAGAGAGTAATAAACAGAATCCACGATCTACGCTATAGTTACAATGTTGGAAGGCGGATGTGTTGGAAATGCCATTCATTAATTTAGGGCCAGTTCATTTTTGTTGCATAGGCGACTCCCAATAAAGACACTGTCAGGTGTCGGCGAATTCACGAATCCAGGAATTGATGGTTAAACAATGGGCGCTATTCACATAACAGGAAAAGAAAACTGAAAATACCAAAGCTTTCCTTGCCGTAAATAATGGTCACTGTGTCCGGAATTCAGTCCTACCTTAAAATTTCTGTTATGTTTTCGTAATTTTTTGCGGAAGCGAGAAACTTCTTATGGCTATTAGAGTGTAAGAAAATAAAATTTGATAGAAGAACGTGTTTACACATAAAATTGAGAGTATTCACAAATAGTCATTCGATCGAATCTCATTCGGCTACATTTTGCCATTGGACTATATAGCTAAAAGCTACGTTTACCGAAATCGGCCACGGTTGGCAACGCTGCAGTCTGTCAGTGTGTGAGAAATAATAGGGCAGTATTCATTTTTCGTCGGTCTGTTTCCGTAAAGTGCAGATGTGTTCATTATTATCATGTATCATCCATTATCCACTTACGTTTTTATTCAAATAGTCACCTGTGGGTTCGGTATTTCGGTACTACGAATACACTTATAGTATAGAATTCGAATTAGATTAACTACTAAAACGAATGTGAAATTGAAAATATATTTAACGGTTGGTGAAGAATACTACGTGAAAACGAACTTTTCCTAATGAAACATTTCGACGCATGAGCATGACTGTATTGGTTAGCAGCAGCGTCTTTAAATAACGACGCGGTGGTGAAGTGAGAGCGGTATTCCAGTGCATGTTTGTGAGTTTAAAAACATGGATCACAAACGTTTATTCTGACCAAACAAAGCATTTCCCTGCAGGTTTTTTGCTGAAATATTTTTTGAACAATGGCCTAGAAAAAATTTATCAAGAAACAGTGCTGCTCATAAGACTGATTCTCGCCTTCCCTGTATCTGCTGCGTCGAGTGAACGAAGTATGAGTGCATTGAAGAGAGTTAAGACATTTTTAAGGAACTCCATGTCTGATTCTAGACTGAGCAATTTGAGTACTCTGGCTATTGAGAAGGGTTTGTTAAACAGTCTTTCTAGGGACGACATCTTCAAAGAACGCATCATTGACATCTTTGCAGAGCAAAAAACACCCCGACTGGAGTTTATCTATATATATATATATATATATATATATATATAATTTTAGAATACCCAATTGCATGAATGTAGCTTCGCCACTGTTTGGTTCATTCAATGCCGAGACGTCTGGAAGCTGTCAACCGTGCTAAAGGCTTGCATACAGGATACTGAAAATACATTACAGAGACCTATTATGTGCATTAGTATAATGTGCCAATACTTTTTTTGAATTTTGTAAATAATTATTTTGTAAATAATTGATTAAATGGCGATCTTACTCATGTAATTATGTAAGCATGTGTGGCTTACAGCTGCTTCGATGCTACTTCACACCATCCTCAGAGCCTTCTGTGTCTCGGCGTCATCTCAACTTCGCTGCCTGTTGTGTGGGTGCGTTCGTGTGATTAAGAGTTGTGTCAAATAGTGTGTGTGTTCTGAAATTGATCTGTGTGTTGAGTATTTGATTAGGGTGTGTTTTAGTGTGCCTGTACATTTCATATTGTTCTAGTGTGTTGAGCTTTTGGTTTTTGGGTTGTATGTTCGAACAAGTGCAAAATTTCAATTATCTGGGTTGTGAAATATCTTATCAAAATGAAAAAGATGTGAACAAGAAAATTACCAAATTTACACAAATTCTAGGAATAATAAACAATACATTAAAAGCTAAATTAGTACAAAAATCTACAAGAATAAAAATATATTGTGACAGCGACGTGAGATTCGAACTCACGACCAGCGTCCCGCAAGAGAGAAGATCGCGCGGAGCACTTTGGGATGGCGCGCGGCGGAGAGGGGAAAGGGCCAACGCGGCGAGAGAGTGGAGAGAGAGTGCGCGCGCATCTGGTGCTGGTAGAGAGGAGAGGGCTCTGGATTTTTCTGGAGTGCCATCTCTAGAGACGCGTGGAACTTTCGAGGCTACGTCGCTGTGGTTATAAATTAAGGACGCGAAGGAACGACAGTAGTTTTCAGTTGATTAGTCAGCCAGTCAGTGAGAAAGCCAGAGCAAGCAAGCCAGTCTTGTGTACCGGAGTTCGACTCGATGTGCGTCCGCATCTGCGTCAGCATCCGAAGGCCTGAGTTCGAGTGCAGTGGACCGCAGTTGGAGGGAGCTGAGTTCGAGTACAGTGAACTGTCTCTGGAGGTCTGTGGTTCGAGATACTGTGAACTCGAGTGACTGAGCTAGAAGAACTGTGAACTGAGAACTGATAGTTCTGATTTGTAAATAGTGCTTTGTAAACATTAGTTAAGATTAACAGTTCATTGTTGTTCGTACTAGTCCAAGTAAATTGTCATTGTCGTCGGTGGAGTGCTATAACGAATACTGTGTTAAGTGAAAATCCAATTGTTGACGAGAGCGTTTAAGGCGAATTGTAGAAAGGAATTATTGTTGTGGCGAATAAATTACATTGTTGTTACTAATAAAATTCACAATATAATACACTAGCATTACCCTCCCTTTTATACGGAAGCGAGATTTGGACATTAAAGAAAAAAAGACATGAACAGAATCAAAGCAACGGAAATGAAATTTTTCAGGAGGACAGCAGGATATACTCTTTTAGACCGAAAAAGGAATGAAGAAATTTTATAACAATTAGAAGTAGAGTCAGTAGAAGAAAAAATGAGCAGATACAAATTCGATTGGCTAGATCATATAAGAAGAATGGAAAATTCAAGAATCCCAAAAATTATGATGCAATATAAACCTAGAGGACATCGTCGACCAGGAAGACCTTTAAGAAGACTGCTAGATGGGGCCGAAACAGGTCTACAGAGGCCTAATTCGTGAAGGATGATGATGATGTGTAGGATTTCCATGTCTGTATTTATGTTACTGTATGTGTGGTTAGCATTAGTTATGTGTTCGGCATATGTAGATGTATTGTGTCCTCTGGTTATTGTTTTAATGTGTTCTTTGTATCGAGTTTGGAATGATCTGCCTGTCTGTCCAATGCAGAAACTGTCGCAACTATTGCATGTGAGCTTGTACACGCCTGTGTGGTGAAACTCTTCCCAGCACCACAGGTATGTTGTAAACAACGTTTCTCGCATATACAGACACATTAAAACACACCCTAATCAAATACTCAACACACAGATCAATTTCAGAACACACACACTATTTGACACAACTCTTCATCACACGAACGCACCCACACACCAGGCAGCGAAGTTGAGATGACGCCGAGACACAGAAGGCTCTGAGGATGGTGTGAAGTAGCACCGAAACAGCTGTAAGCCGCACATGCTTACATAATTAACACGAGTAAGATCGCCATTTAATCAATTATTTATATTCAAGTGTTAAAAGTAGTGTACGAAAGATTCAATATGAATTATTTTGTGTTATTGTTGTGATTTCTGTGAAAGATTTTTAGTTCTACATTATGTTAAGGAATACACATTTATTTTCTTAAACTTGTCCTTTATACAGATCTTATAGGGAAAACAGTGAGTGTGCCAGTGTATACGTAATGTAGAAAAAACATCATTTACTGTATCTCGAAGGAAACATTCTGATGGGGGCAGATAAAAAAGTTATTTTTTTCTCCCACCATAAATAAATAAATAAATGTTAATGTCAAAAAAGTGTTTGTACAAATTTTGGCCATTTTGGCCACTCGAATGCAATTACGAGAGCCGTAAAAATAAGTTTCCATGAAAGAAAGAAAACACAATTTCACAAAAATGTATTGGAAGAGATACAACAACTGTTGAGTTATTTTTCAAGATATTCTCCACCGGAATTGAGACATTGTCATACCATGGGTTCAACAGAGAAGCTGTCACACACTGACTCCGATCCCAGGCGGCTGACTTCTACGACACAGGAAAATTGATCTCAAGGTATGACAAATGTCTCAATTCCGGCGGGAAATATGTTGAAAAATATCTCGACAATTGCTGTATCTGTTCCAATAAATCTTTCCATGTTTTGTTGTTTTCTTTCTGTAAACGGCCTCAGGGGAACTTATCTTTTTTACAGCCCTCGTAGTTGCGTTCGAGTGGCCAAAATTTGTTTAAGAATTAGTTTTGGCATTGTTAACATGGTGGAAGAAAAAAAAACTTTCTTATCTGTCCCCATGAGAAAGTTTGCTTGTAAGCTGAAAACTGACCACTCCTGCAATGATCTTCAATTGATCCTTTTCTTAATGTTTATATTTTGATGTAAAATACCATCTTTCCCTACACAGACCTTATTTTCAATCAATGTTACAAGGTTTATCAAACGTGACCTATTCTGGGCATAGGAAAGATGTTCAGACTCTACCAGTCAACAAATTTTCTTATCCAGATAAAGGTATTGTGCAACTCGATAGCCGGCTGACAGGACATGACAAGTTCACTTTATCTGCTTTCCTGAGTCAACTCAGCCTGTGAATGCGTCATAAACACTGGCCATGTATAATCACAACGCGATACTAGGCTATTGTTTCTCTTCAGAAAATAAGCAAACATTGTCAGAAACCGAGACAACTACAAAGTATTACATAGTAATCTTCTCATTTTATTATTCGACAGTAGCCTAGTTCAATCGATTACTTTAATTTTGTAACTCGGCACGTATTTAAAATTTTAAACTAAATATTGGATAGTTTCCTTTCTTTCGTATTTTTCTTCTACTACTGGGTTCAAAAAGTTCCCGGAATTTTACTACCATTTTTCGTATTAATATATAACAAGGGATATTATACATTTGTTTTGTTGGTAACATTCATGATGTCATTTCCTTAAAGTTTGTTGATAATGGCGATTGTTAGTTTTGAGTTGTGGGCAATTGTTTATCATAGTGTTTTGTTCGTTCGTCGCATTTTGTAATTATGTCCACAGAGCAACGTACAAACATCAAGTTCTGTGTTTTGTTACACAAAACTCCTGCAGAGACATTAAGATTGTTTGAAGAAGCATATGGCGAAGCAGCAATGAAAAAAACTCAAGTGTATGCCTGGCATAAACGCTCTTCTGGTGGCCGCGACAGCATCAAAGATGACGTACGCAGCGGCCGACCAACAACTGCAACAAATGAAGCAATCGCTCAGCGTGTGCGTAATGTTGTGAGGGACGACCGACGTAAAATAAAACCATAAAAGAGATAGCAGGAGAGGTCGGAATATCAGTCGGAAGTGTACACAATGTTCTTCACAAGCATCTCAACATGCATTACGTGTCTCAGAAGTTAGTTTCGAAAATGTTGTCGGCAGAACAGAAAGAAACAAGAATGACTCTTGCTGGGGACATGATCAGTATGGCTGATGAAGATGGTGATTTCTTAAATAAAATTATTGCTGGTGATGAAACTTGGTGCTACTTGTACGACCCAGTCCCTAAACGACAGTCATCTGAGTGGAAATCGAAAACATCTCCTCGGAAGCAAAAATTTCCTAGGGACACATCCAAATGCAAAGTTATGTTGGAAGTTTTCTTCGACTCTCAGGGTCTCATCCACCATGAGTTCATTCCAGAAGGTCGTACTGTAACGAAAGAATTGTACGTAGAAATCCTCCGTCACCTCCGGGACGCAATGAGAAGGAAACGGCCAGAAAAGTGGGTAGAAGACAACTGGTTCCTTATGCGTGACAATTCACCTGCTCATCGCGCAATTATTGTAAAGAATTTTCTTGCCAGGCACAACATAACTGCTTTGGATCACCCACCATACTCTCCTGATCTCTCACCACCTGATTACTTTCTGTTTCCCCGTCTGAAAAGTCATCTGAAAGGACGGAGATTCAATGCTGAAGAGGTTATCGCAAACGCGACGAGAGCACTAAGACGGGTTTCACAAAATGGCTTCCAGGCTTGCTTCCAGGAACTCTACTCGCGTTGGCAAAAATTGTGTTGTTGCAGAAGGCAACTATTTTGAAGGGAATGCTGTAGAATAGTGTTTAAGGTACGTTGTTTCTATGATACTAGCAAATTCCGGGAACTTTTTGAACCTAGCATGTATTTCATGAGTTAGTATACTACTTCAGGTGGTTGACAACTTCAAGAAAATTAATACCTCTGTATAATTTGTATAATTCTGCGGTTCTACCTGATGGTAATCTTAAAATAAAACTATAAACCCCTAAGCTAGTACAACAAAAGTATTAAAACTAAATGAAACAACACTAAATCGCATGTAGGCTACGAGATTTCGTTTTTAACATCTGTGTTAACCTGGAAATATTGAGTCATATTCGTGTATCTGAAATTTTTGATGAAGAACTGTCTACGTTAGTTAACACAAAAATCTCATCTCGACTTTCCTTCTATGTGCTCGATTTAAAGTATAATTTTCACTTGCACACGTCAGCACAGACACAGTTATTATCTTGTTGTTTCTTATTTGTGGTTTTGCTTCAATATTCATGTTATTCACATTTTCTTTGACACTTATTTCTTCCTCTTCCTTCTCCTCCTCCTCCTCCTCCTCATCATCATCATCATTATCACCATCCCTGTCCGGAGAATCTGTCCCAGATATTTATTCTACAACTCGTCCCAAGTTATAAATTTGTCCTTCGACAACTCATTTCACAATAAATCTGTCCAGCGACAAATCATCCAGAATTAAATTGGTCCCTTCACTTTCTTGTAGGGTAAACTCGGCTAATTCCGCATTACGGATAATTCCGCAGTACGGATAATTCCGCAGTAGTGCATATATGATTTTTCTGCGGCTCTACAATAGCGTGAACGTAAGTTTTGAGAGGCTGTCAACAGAAGGCATGTCCTGTGCAGTGCTATAGAAAAAAATCAAGGATATTGGTCGACACCTCTGTCGGCAATATAGTGAAACATCGAAAGTGCTACACAGCTGTGAAGAAAGCGAGCATTTTTACATATAAATTGTTCCTTTTATGTCACTTTCATAATTATTTACTACTGCGGAATTAGCCAAATCCTATTGCGGATTTATCCGCACTGTTGCGGAATTACCCGAGTTGTTCCTTTTCAACTGTGATGTATGTACAACTAAATATATTTGCATTTTAATAGGTCTCTTTATCTCATTTGGTAATGAAAGGTTTCGTCCATGTCTACATACCTTGATATTTTCCAATAAACATTTTGATAAAAGTATGATAGATTTACTTCTTAATATTGCGGAATTAGCCGAGTATCCCCTATGTAGACTACCAGAAATAATTAGATTGTAGTTTCACGACTTTTTAAATTACATTGTACAACATATGTAAGTTATATGTTCTTGTATAACCCCTACATATGATTTATACTCATTCATTTATTCATTTGTTTTATTTCACTAATTTAATGGTGTCCCTACATCTCAATACTGCAGTTATTTTCTAATAATAGTGTTATTATTTGATCAATATTGTATATTTATTCATAATATGACATTGAGTGTAACTTTAATAAATTACATGGCGTTAATTCATATTAATATAAAGCATTTAAAAATAAATACCATAATCATTTTGTTCATAATTTTACATTTTATTGATTTTGTACATTTCATAATATTCTGATTGTATAAAACTGTTTATTGTCTATATTCCCCAGCAGCATTTCTGTGGAGTTAAAAATGTTACAAACTTCTATGATGTGTAATATGACTTTCAATAACATACAATCATATACTTCGCTAAGTGTATAAAACATATTGATGGAATAACGGCCTATGTTGCCCGACCGATAGTAAATTTATGATAGGAATTACGATGTAACATTTTTGATCCTCCTGCACAGTTAGCAGATTGTAACATAGACCGTTATTCGGCCCAACGCTTCAATTGTTCTTCCTCTGACACATACAGACGTGGACAAATTATTAACAAAATTCACTATTTTTACGATAATCTGTTTAAAAAAATTTGACTATTCAATTTAGACTACAATTGACAATTTTGCATATTTCTATCATTCCAGTAGACAGAAATATGGAAAAATGTCAATTGTAGTTTAAATTGAAGAGTTAAATTTTGTAAATACATAATAAAAATCTTCAATTTTGTTAATAATTTGTAAATTAGCAAAAATGTCAACCACAGTCTAAATTGAAGAGTCAAATTTTGTAAAAAATATAATAAAAACCTTCAGTTTTGCTAATAATTTGAAAAAAATATCCAAAATGTCAACTGTATTCCAAATTGAAGAGTCAAATTTTGTAAAAAATATAATAAAAACCTTCAGTTTTGCTAATAATTTGAAAAAAATATCCAAAATGTCAACTGTATTCCAAATTGAAGAATCGAATTTTGTAAAAAATATAATAAAAACCTTCAGTTTTGCTAATAATTTGAAAAAAATATCCAAAATGTCAACTGTATTCAAAATTGAAGAATCGAATTTTGTAAAAAATATAATAAAAACCTTCAGTTTTGCTAATAATTTGAAAAAAATATCCAAAATGTCAACTGTATTCCAAATTGAAGAGTCAAATTTTGTAAAAAATATAATAAAAACCTTCAGTTTTGCTAATAATTTGAAAAAAATATCCAAAATGTCAACTGTATTCCAAATTGAAGAGTCAAATTTTGTAAAAAATATAATAAAAACCTTCAGTTTTGCTAATAATTTGAAAAAAATATCCAAAATGTCAACTGTATTCCAAATTGAAGAATCGAATTTTGTAAAAAATATAATAAAAACCTTCAGTTTTGCTAATAATTTGAAAAAAATATCCAAAATGTCAACTGTATTCCAAATTGAAGAATCGAATTTTGTAAAAAATATAATAAAAACCTTCAGTTTTGCTAATAATTTGAAAAAAATATCCAAAATGTCAACTGTATTCCAAATTGAAGAGTCAAATTTTGTAAAAAATATAATAAAAACCTTCAGTTTTGCTAATAATTTGAAAAAAAATATCCAAAACGTCAACTGTATTCCAAATTGAAGAGTCAAATTTTGTAAAAAATATAATAAAAACCTTCAGTTTTGCTAATAATTTGAAAAAAATATCCAAAATGTCAACTGTATTCCAAATTGAAGAATCGAATTTTGTAAAAAATATAATAAAAACCTTCAGTTTTGCTAATAATTTGAAAAAAAATATCCAAAATGTCAACTGTATTCCAAATTGAAGAATCGAATTTTGTAAAAAATATAATAAAAACCTTCAGTTTTGCTAATAATTTGAAAAAAATATCCATAATGTCAACTGTATTCCAAATTGAAGAATCGAATTTTGTAAAAAATATAATAAAAACCTTCAGTTTTGCTAATAATTTGAAAAAAATATCCAAAATGTCAACTGTATTCCAAATTGAAGAGTCAAATTTTGTAAAAAATATAATAAAAACCTTCAGTTTTGCTAATAATTTGAAAAAAATATCCAAAATGTCAACTGTATTCCAAATTGAAGAGTCAAATTTTGTAAAAAATATAATAAAAACCTTCAGGTTTGCTAATAATTTGAAAAAAATATCCGAAATGTCAACTGTATTCCAAATTGAAGAATCGAATTTTGTAAAAAATATAATAAAAACCTTCAGTTTTGCTAATAATTTGAAAAAAAATATCCAAAATGTCAACTGTATTCCAAATTGAAGAATCGAATTTTGTAAAAAATATAATAAAAACCTTCAGTTTTGCTAATAATTTGAAAAAAAATATCCAAAATGTCAACTGTATTCCAAATTGAAGAATCGAATTTTGTAAAAAATATAATAAAAACCTTCAGTTTTGCTAATAATTTGAAAAAAATATCCAAAATGTCAACTGTATTCCAAATTGAAGAATCGAATTTTGTAAAAAATATAATAAAAACCTTCAGTTTTGCTAATAATTTGAAAAAAATATCCAAAATGTCAACTGTATTCCAAATTGAAGAGTCAAATTTTGTAAAAAATATAATAAAAACCTTCAGTTTTGCTAATAATTTGAAAAAAATATCCAAAATGTCAACTGTATTCCAAATTGAAGAGTCAAATTTTGTAAAAAATATAATAAAAACCTTCAGTTTTGCTAATAATTTGAAAAAAATATCCAAAATGTCAACTGTATTCCAAATTGAAGAGTCAAATTTTGTAAAAAATATAATAAAAACCTTCAGTTTTGCTAATAATTTGAAAAAAATATCCAAAATGTCAACTGTATTCCAAATTGAAGAATCGAATTTTGTAAAAAATATAATAAAAACCTTCAGTTTTGCTAATAATTTGAAAAAAATATCCAAAATGTCAACTGTATTCCAAATTGAAGAATCGAATTTTGTAAAAAATATAATAAAAACCTTCAGTTTTGCTAATAATTTGAAAAAAATATCCAAAATGTCAACTGTATTCCAAATTGAAGAATCGAATTTTGTAAAAAATATAATAAAAACCTTCAGTTTTGCTAATAATTTGAAAAAAATATCCGAAATGTCAACTGTATTCAAAATTGAAGAATCGAATTTTGTAAAAAATATAATAAAAACCTTCAGTTTTGCTAATAATTTGAAAAAAATATCCAAAATGTCAACTGTATTCCAAATTGAAGAATCGAATTTTGTAAAAAATATAATAAAAACCTTCAGTTTTGCTAATAATTTGAAAAAAATATCCAAAATGTCAACTGTATTCCAAATTGAAGAATCGAATTTTGTAAAAAATATAATAAAAACCTTCAGTTTTGCTAATAATTTGAAAAAAATATCCAAAATGTCAACTGTATTCAAAATTGAAGAATCGAATTTTGTAAAAAATATAATAAAAACCTTCAGTTTTGCTAATAATTTGCAAATATGCAAAAATATCAAATGTAGTCCAAATTGAAGAGTTAAATTTTCTAAAAATATACAGTACAAATCTTCAATTTTGCTAATAATTTCGAAATACGCAAAAATGTCAAGTGTAGTCTAAATTGAAGAATCACATTTTGTAAAAATGTATAATAAAAATCTTCAATTTTGCTAATAATTTGTCCACGTCTGTACTGTCAAGTGAGATGTACTGCCTACTTAGATTATTAGCCAGAACCTCAATCAGAGGTAGCGATTTGCATTTTAAGTGTAAATTTGAATGCGCTAATACGTATAAAAAGAATTCTCATACAAACATTGGTGCTGCCACATTTTGACTATTGCGACATTCTACTAACAGATTTAAATTCTAACTTAGCCCAAAGATTGCAGCGCGTTCATAATGCCTGCATACATTTCATTTGCAACATCCGCAAATACGACCACATTACACCTTCCCTTGAAACGCTCCAATGGGTAAGATTACAGGACAGAAGATATATCCATTCACTATTTTCCTTTATCGCATCATCAATACTTCTTCGCCTTACTATCTCTCGGTGCGTTTTAATTTCTTATCCTCTTATCACAGCCTGGGTACTCGCTCTAAAAATGACCCTTTATTATCTATGCCTTGCCATAAAACAGCTCACTATTCTTCCTCTTTCACAGTATCAGCAATTCGTTTCTGGAACTACCTACCCAGCTCCCTCAGGAACTGTCGAACGATATTCCAATTTAAAAGTGAATTGATTAAACACGTGACCAGTATTCAGGTTTAATTCCCCTTTGTGTGTATATGTGTATATATGTAATTTTCCTCAGTGTTGTATAGTTATAATTTACATTTGAATTTGTTATTCTTGTAATTTGTAATATTGGTTCACTTACAGCTTGCATATTCATTGAGTGTAACTTCTAGCCTTAAATTGAATTATGTTAGTTTTGTTACAATAAGTATTAAATTGTAACAAAACTAACATAATTCAATTTAAATCCTGTCCAAATTCAACGTAGCAAATTTCTAGCGCAATAATTAACAATAGATCCCTATTAGAAACAACAACAACCAAATTTCTTGGCTTAAAAATCGATAATGTGTTAAATTGGAAAAATCATATTAAAGAAATTACCTCCAAACTAAATTCAGTTTGTTTTGCTATTAGATCTATGCAAAAGATAGTAAATATCAATACCTTAAAAACAATATACATTGCATACTTCCACTCGGTAATGAGTTTTGGAATAATATTCTGGGGAAATTCCACAGATAGTAACAGTATATTTCTATTACAAAAAAAGAGTAATTAGAATAATAGTAGGTGCCAAATCTAGGGAATCGTGTAGGGCTATTTTCAAAAAACTACAAATAATGCCCATGGCTTGTCAGTATATCTTTTCATTAATAATCTTCCTCGTATGTAATCGTGAAAACTTTGTAACTAATTCAACAGTTCATAGCATAAATACACGTCAAAAAAAATGACTTTCATACTCCATCGGCAAGTCTATCGTGCTATCAAAAAGGAGTGAGTTATATGGCAGTAAACATTTTTAATAGCCTCCCTATCGATATAAAAAATGAAAGTCAAAACATAAAATTATTTAGGGCCAAATTAAAGAAGTGCCTAATTTCTCACGCCTTCTATTCTGTAGGTGAATTCATGATATTCAATAACACTTCATGAAATTGATACTAAAACTTTGTGTTGTATTAGTAGACTATATTGTAAATCTCGTCTACATATATTTCACCTAGACTGTGACTAAAAATTAAGATTTTATAATAGTATAAAGTTTTTTGACTTGTTCCATATTCTAGCTGTAAGCATGTGTGAATACCACGGAATGTTAATAAATACAATACAATATTAATTTGTAATTATTATTTAGTATGCTCGCATTATTTTACTCGACTTGTGCTCGTATAACTATATAAATTTTTATTAGAGTTCTTTAAATATTAGTCTGTAAAATTGTATTAGCTTCTTTTGTTTCTGACTAAGTGGAAGAGAAGGCCTGATGGCCTAAACTTCGCCAGAATAAATAAATAGATATTAAATAGATATTTAAAAAGTGTTTTTTTAGGGGGAGGGATTCAGTAAGATGTAAGTGAATTTCGATTTCCTTTTTCCTTCCATTTTCTTTCTCAATAATGGATTTATTCCAAATTTGGAGTATATTTTCTGAATTACAAGGGGCATATGTGCGTCAGTGGATCACATATTTTTAATTTATTTTGCTGTTCTTTTTTTTTTTAGTTTTTTATTTCCTTTCAGTAAACAAATAAAACTTTTGCAACAGCTAATTTTTTATCACTGATTCATTTTAGAATATTAATTTAAGTCCTGAAAACGTTGTATGTTTATGCTATCAAACAATTGTTCAAGAAGTCGTGAAATGTTTCAAAGAAACTCAGGGGTTACCCGAGAAGGCTTCGATCGGATAGAAGGTGCAAAATTTCAGTCTGCGGTAACTGACTTCTCATTTTTTAGGCTTAAGAAATCGGCTTAGGATTAGAGTAACAGTTGAAACTCGTAAAGTCTAAACCGACTGTAACATATGTGGGGTATTAGTGCGAGCGAATGGAAAGCTCGGAGACGACTCAGACGTTGGAACTTAATACCATCAGGTTCGGAATTGATCCCAACAGTAGGCCTACTGAATTAGCTGCCTTCACGTCACACGTGATTGTGAACAATGTAGTTACACAGCAGTTGAACATGTATTGTTCTCACTGGAGTCTAGAATATCCTTTGAAATTCCAGAATCGCTCCCTAAATGAGTTATGGACATACTCCTGGCACTGCGTGCATGTAATGTGCAATATTGAAACGGCGGCGTACATATTTCAGGCATGCGAAAGTACTCAGCAGTGAGGATGGGTGAAGCCAGTGATTCCCAACCTTTTTTTACTAACGACACACTTTACTGAACGCCCACGATAGAGCGACACACTTATTTGTTTATTATTATTATTATTATTATTATTATTATTATTATTATTATTATTTTATTATCTCCGGAGGAAATTAAACGCAGAATAAATATGGGAAATGCCTGTTATTATTCGGTTGAGAAGCTTTTGTCATTTAGTCTTACTTACTGACTTTTAAGGAACATGGAGGTTCATTGCCGCCCTCACATAAGCCCGCCATTGGTCCCTATCCTGAGCAAGATTAATCCAATCTCTACCATCATATCCCACCTCCCTCAAATCCATTTTAATATTATCTTCCCATCTACGTCTCGGCCTTCCCAAAGGTCTTTTCCCCTCTGGCCTCCCAACTAACACTCTATATGCATTTCTGGATTCGCCCATACGTGCTACATGCCCTGCCCATCTCAAACGTCTGGATTTAATGTTCCTAATTATGTCAGGTGAAGGATACAATGCGTGCAGCTCTGCGTTGTGTAGATAGAAATATGCAAAATGTCAAATGTAGGCTATTCTAAATTGAAAACTTCAATTTTGCTAATAATTTGTAAATATGCAAAAATGTCAACTGCAGTCTAAAGTGAAGGGTCAAATTTTGTAAAAATATATAATAAAATATCTCCAGTTTTGCTAATAATTTGGAACTATCCAAAATGTCACCTGTAGTCCAAATTGAAGAGTCGAATTTTGTAAAAATATACAAAAAAATCTTCACTTTTGCTAATAATTTGTAAATATGCAAAAATATCAATTGTAGTCTAAATTGAAGAGTGTAATTTTGTAAAAATATACATACAAATCTTCGATTTTGCTAATAATTTGGAAATACGCAAAGATGTCAACTGTAGTCTAAATTGAAGAATCATACTTTCTAAAAATATATGTAAAAATCTCCAATTTTGCTAATAATTTGTCCACGTCTGTAGAAGAAATGTACCTAATAATGCATAACACATTCAGGATATACAGTAAGATCAGATAAACTTACTTCTATCCCAAGTTCATCATAACGAAGATCATCAGAAAGTATTTCACGATCCGATTCCGCGAAATCTATATACTAATATTGTGTGTTTTATAATGGCGCTCTAAAGTTTTCTAATTGTTTATACGTTTATTGCCAGAAAAATACAATACAAAGAAATTATAAATATATATATATATATATATATATATATATATATATATATATATATATATATATATATATATACATACTAGGTTCAAAAAGTTCCCGGAATTTGCTAGCATCATAGAAACAACGTACCTTAAACAGTATTCTACAGCATTCCCTTCAAAATAGTTGCCTTCCGCAACAACACACTTTTGCCAACGCGTGTAGAGTTCCTGGAAGCAGGCCTGGAAGCCATTTTGTGAAACCCGTCTTAGTGCTCTCGTCGCGTTTGCGATAACCTCTTCAGCATTGAATCTCCGTCCTTTCAGATGACTTTTCAGACGGGGAAACAGAAAGTAATCAGGTGGTGAGAGATCAGGAGAGTATGGTGGGTGATCCAAAGCAGTTATGTTGTGCCTGGCAAGAAAATTCTTTACAATAATTGCGCGATGAGCAGGTGCATTGTCATGCATAAGGAACCAGTTGTTTTCTACCCACTTTTCTGGACGTTTCCTTCTCACTGCGTCCCAGAGGCGACGGAGGGTTTCTACGTACAATTCTTTCGTTACAGTACGACCTTCTGGAATGAACTCATGGTGCATGAGACCCTGAGAGTCGAAGAAAACTTCCAACATAACTTTGCTTTAAGTGTGCTTAAATGCGACAGGCTCATGTCAGTAGATTTACTGGCATGTGAAAGAACTCCTGCGGGACAAAATTCCGGCACATCCGGCGATGATGATATAACCTCTGCAGTTGCGAGCGTCGTTAAATAAAACATAACATTTAAAATAACTTTGCCTTTGGAAGTGTCCCTAGGAAATTTTTGCTTCCGAGGAGATGTTTTCGATTTCCACTCAGATGACTGTCGTTTAGGGACTGGGTCGTACAAGTAGCACCAGTTTCATTTTGTTTAAGAAATCACCATCTTCATCAGCCATACTGATCATGTCCCCAGCAAAACACAGAACTTGATGTTTGTACTTTGCTCTGTGGACATAATTACAAAATGCGACGAACAAACAAAACACTATGATAAACAATTGCCTACAACTCAAAACCAATAATTGCCATTATCAGCAAACTTTAAGGAAATGACATCATGAATGTTACCAACAAAACAAATGTATAATATCCCTTGTTATATATTAATACGAAAAATGGTAGTAAAATTCCGGGAACTTTTTGAACCTAGTAGTATAAAATTCTAGTATTCCCCTAAAAGAGAGAGATCTCGTGCTCAGAGGAGAATTCGATACATAATAAAGTTACATGCATAAATTAACATATAATAAGTCCACACCTGTGGAGTAACGGTTAGCGTGTCTGACCAGGTGGCCCGGGTTCGAATCCCGGTCGGGAGAAGTTACCTGGTTGAGGTTTTTTCTGGGGTTTTCCCTCAACCCAATATGCTGGGTAACTTTCGGTACTAGACCCCGGACTCATTTCACCGGTATTATTACCTTCATCCCATTCAGACGCTAAATAACCTGAGATGTTGATACAGCGTCGTAAAATAACCTACTTAAAAATAAAATAAAAATAAATAAAAAAATTTCGTATCTGAACAAAATAATATATAATCCATGTAATTTGTTACAAAGATAGTTGATATATAATATATAATATAGTGTGGTGAAATAACATTTCCACAACCGAACACAGTGTCCCATTTTCTATCTCCGAAAATAAAATTCGAGAGTAATGAGATACCAACAGAATAGGTTCGAACCTAAGAAACCGGGACTTCATAATATAAAGAATGCTGAAAACTGTATTTTCATGAAAATTTCATTTATAATTAATCTAATCGATTAATCGATCAATTTCTGTTGTAAGATTAATCGATCAAAATATTTAATCGAATAAACGAGTCGATTAAAATTAATCGGTTGTAACTGATATTAATTATTATTTTGTTAATACAAACTCATACTAAAAATTCCGACAATATTTATGTCTCGGAAATAGCTTAGTTAAAAGCACAATAGTACTGTTATTTTCTAATTGTAAACCAGGTAGTGTAGGGAAAATCTTTGCACAAATACTTCAGAAAGAGATGGAGATATGAGGACAGTGACCTAGTCTACCTCTATTGAAAGTTGAAACACAATGCGAAACCCTTATTAAGTTTTATGGTTTTCCAAGAAAATTCCACCTTGTTGTCAGTTCATCTTCCTAGCATATGAAATACATACTTTTCTGGGATTCGTCCCCCTCATTCCATATAAAATAGCCATGTCTACACTGTGTGCAAGTGAGAGCGTAACTATCTTCTTTTTCTAAAATCTGGTAATTCGGATTACAATAGGGGCCAGTCTTCTGTTTCGACCGCTGTACTTTTGCAGATGCTTGCAGTTTCTGTACAGAATTAACCATATTTCTACATACTCATACCTTCTACACAATTGATGAATTGTTTATGGTTGTGAATTGAATTATTCTACTTAAATGACATGTACAATTTTATATAGCTCAACTAAAATATGTTTTTATATTAACTTAATCTGTTTACTATGTATTGTATTTTTTGTTTAGCATAACTGATGAATTGTATGTACTGTAAATTGAATAGTATACTGTATAGGTCAACTGATGAATTGTTTAAGCTTATAAATTGAATTAATCTACTTCATATGAATTGTATAGCCTAACGAAAATAAGTTTGTAAATTGAACTAATTTGATTGTATATGTTTGTATAGTTTGGCTGAGGAATTGTATATGTTCTTAAAATGATTACTAGTCTGTGTAGCTCTACTGATGAATTGTATATAGACCTACTGTAAATTGAATGGTAATATGTATAGCTCAACTGATGAATTGTTTATGATTATAAATTGAATTAATCTACTTGATATTAATTGCACAAATTTGTATAGCTTAATGAAAGTATGCTACTTTGTATTGTATATATTTGTATAGTTTTGGCCGATGAATTGTATATGCTTTAAATTGAATAGTAATCTATATAGCTCTACTGATAAATTGTTTGTGTTTGTAATTTGAAGTAGTTTGCATGATATGTATTATCAATTTCTGTATATCACAACTGGTTGAACTGTTTATGCCTTAAATTTAATTAAATTGTTTTGTATTATAATATAGCTCAACTTATGAATGATCGTTTGCGTTTGTAAATTTAATAATCTGATTGGCTATGTATTGTATACTTTTAGTAGAGCCATCGATGTAGCTCAGTCGGCAGACTCGCTGGGCTGCTGATCCGGAGCTGCGTTCGGGCTTGGGTTGGATCCCCCTTTGGACTTTGGTTTCTTCGGAGGTTTTCCCCAGCCGTGGGACTGAAGCTGGATGGTCTATGGCGAGTCCTTGGCATCAACCCCTTCGATTTGATTACCCCCTTTGATTTGATTACCTGGTTGGGGTTTTCCGAGGTTTCCCCCACCGAAAAGGCAAATGCCGGGTAATATTTTGGTGAAATGTTTGGATTTAAATTGAATGATCGTGGAGAAGTGATTGACAAAAAAAAAAGTTTTTACGTGTTTAGTGATGCAGAAAACATTGTTACTAAACGTAGAGCGGCACTTAATTCGGAGCATGTCGATGCACTCACATGTTTAAAATCATGGATGAAGCAGATTAACTTGGTGAGTCTTCATTACTTTTTGTTATTTATGTTTGTCTCAAAAATTCGCGGAGAAATTGACACAATAAATTATAATCCTCATAATAAATATGTTAGTAAGTAACTAAAATAGTTGTTTTGTAATATAACGATACAATATATACTTATATACAACATTTAATACCGAACACAAGTTAGATATAACAATAATTGTGCAGTACAGTATATTAAAACTTTTTTTCAACTCGATCAAAACTGGATTAAATATTTTGATCGATCAACAGCACTATTTATAATATTTATACCATCTCTTCCTTATTGCGCATGAGAAAGCTGCGAGCAAAATAATCCCAAATACCTTTATTTCAAGGTACACAGATGTACTTGTTTTAAATTACTAGACATCGTTAAAGCGAACAATACAATACAACCATCCCTGCCTCCCTTTCTTTCTATGTCACCATATATTTGCATTCTGTGTAATGTCATTGTGTAGGTACGGTATTTAATTTCCTTTCGTACATTAATTGGTAGAAGTTCTGTCAGAGATTCTGAATCTGCAGTCTTCATAAAACGTTAGTCTCACTTTTGTTTGCTTTACAAGCCGAGTCTAACTTTGAATGCGACGGCTGGTAGCAGTTCCATACAATCATTTGTTCCTGCAACTACGACAGTCCCCATCACCTCAACAATCTACACAAAGTCTACACTGAAGTTGTGCTTTGTATGAGATGCGACAAGATGGCATCTCAATTCTGTGAGGTTCTGCACAAACCATTTCATTTCATGTGCCACAATGCCATATACTTCTGAGCATGGAACTCCAACTAAATTGTAGTCTAGTGCATGAATCGAGATCCCTCCTAGCTGACATGAACACCAGTATATTTTTGGGTGTAAAGAGCTTGAAATGTATGAAAGCGTAATTTTAAGTAGGCCTACTAATTAACTAATAATAATCTGTCATTACATTTTAAAATACGTTTAGTGTTTTGCAAGTGAAACCAAGTTCACCCCCAAGTTGAACACTTTCATAATTTCACTGTTTTCGAGCTAAGGGAGACTGGAACTGAGTTTTTAAACTTTTAGGCCCAATTGTATAAAACTCCCTGACTAAAGATCAACTTTGATCGAAGATCGAAAAGTGAACCGAGTTCAAACACTTCTTCTATTGTATAAAACTTTTCTGCGATCAAATTACCTTGGTTCAAATGCAATCTAAGTTCACGTGAAAAGGACTTGGCAACATCACATAAACAGGTGAAGTATGTGATGCGCGGACCATGTTGTACAGGTTTGTTCAGTTTTGCCAATCTAGCGACTCTTTTTCAACAACAATTTCTTTTAACTTTTATATTGCTTAAATAGGGATTTAGCGACCTATTTAGCACCCCATTAGTGACAAAATTTAATCTTTCTTAGTTGATAATGAGAAATCTAGCGACTTTACAACTACTTCTTGGCGACTTTCCGTACACTCTGTTGGAGACACTGGTTTGTTTTGTGCATTGTAAATAATGGCGGACAATAAGAAGAAGGTTGACTGTTCTCCAAATTGTTATCATGTTATGGTGTTTGATACTGCTAAACATAATAAAGCTTTATAAAACGACAATTTTCGTTCAGTAATACAGTTAATTGAAAATTTATGAATGTACCTATCATAGGCCTATCCATTAATAATTAATGGTTGTTATAAACATAATATAATTATACGTTATGTTATTTGATACTGCTGAACACGATAAAGCCTTATAAAATATAGGAATGTTTGAGTATTAAGGCAGGAAATTGAAATATATATATATATATATATATATATATATATATTAATAATAATGGTTATTCTTTTTGCACAATCTGCCACTCGTATACTTCAAAAAGAAAAGAAATAACTGAACTTGGATCATCTAACTTAAACGGATAAATTTCTTCAGTCAAAGTTGACTTTAGTTTAAGACAAATAAATCTCAGATTAGACTTCATACAACACAAAATTCCAAGTTCAGCTAGAACGAGGATCAATTTAACCTCTGATCTAAGATTAAATGGTTTATTCAATCGGCCCTTAATGTTTTGCAAATAAAACTAAGTTCACCCCAAGTTGAGCAGTTTCATAATGTCACTGTTCTCGAGTTAAGGGGGACTGAGACTGAGTTTTGAAACTTTTAAAGTTTTTGATTAATTTTTTTCCAAATTCGGCGGGTTTGTTGTGTCTGCACGTTTAAATAACAGTACCAAATTTCATCAAGTTTCATTCATTAGTTCCTTAGAAATTAATTTTCACGTATTTTAATGATATTAAATTATGCGTAAATTCAAAACATCCCTGGTGACTTCAAAATTATTTTTGTTTTTTAAAATATTCTGTGAAGAACTTACTCGTACATTTCATGATAAAGAAAACTGCTCAAGGATTTTTAAATCTGAAAATCGGTTTATAAGATAAAAATGTTCTTTATGATGGCCGCCTGATACAACCCGTCACTGACCGTCCTGTTTGCTCGAATCGCAGCAAAACATTACTGTCTCGGCCGGGGAAGATGAAGTGGGGAGTTAAGGGGTGGTCTGCAGTAACTCAATCGAGTTAATAACACCCAGGCCTGATCTAAAATCAACATGGAACTTACATGGATGAATATATAATACGATGCGAAACTTACTGAGTTTCCCGTAACACATACTAGAAGCACTGTTGTAGAAATTGATCTTGCTACCACCTGTTTGGAGGAGGGGCGTTATTACATCTAGCAGCGCATCAAGTAGCGAAAAGAGTAACTACTTACTCTATGCATTTAGCAGCGCACCTGGTGACGAAAATGTTAAACTGTACAGAAAGTATTCCCCCCTCCACCCTCATCGATATTAAAAAATAAGCCAATTTACGAGTAAAATAAAACATATACATTTTTATTCCTCACAGCATCTTCTACTGAAAATTCTTACCGGAGCCAACAGAAAAATAAAAGAGACGATCTGTTTTACACTACCGAATTAAAATATAACCAGACAGAGACAAAAAAATAAAGCAAAAGGTTAGATAATTGGGATTGTATTCTCTGGGTATTTATTGTACAGCGCAATGGAAAAGTCTGCAAGAACTACTTAGATAGTTCAATTTATTATATTACTATTACTTTACAATACATTAAACAACACTATTTTTACAACGTCCATACACATCACTGTTTAACATACACTGATTATACACACGTAGTGTCACTTATTAGCAAGTTTCTGTCTGCCATCTTTCTCTTCGAGCAATATCTCGAAAGGATAAATAGAGAACTCTGGGTAATGTACCCAACACGTAGTTCTAATGTTCACCACCTACGACGTTGGGCGCTGATCATCTTATTTCAGCCCCCCGCCCCCAGATGGTGCTGATCGCAGTTTCGCATCCTATTATATATTTATTCTTGGAACTTATCTATTGAATAAACATTATGTTTGCATCTTCTAAGTTTAAATTTTCAGTCCTTCCAGCTCCAGATCCAGAGAAAGTGACAGAAAATGTGCCTACCTTGACATCAATGGCATCTCCAAACTTGACCACGTTGAAGCCACCGTTGGGGAGGTGCACTTTCAAGGTGGCTTTGTCCAGGCGGTCAGGGCTCCCTGCGGCTGGCGGGGTGCCGCAGCGGCCCTCTGGAGGGTTCATACCGCCCGGTTGAAGCTGTTGCTGCAGCTGCTGTTGCGTCTGCTGCTGGGGGTGGGGATGGGGCACTCCCTCATGGCTGCAAGAAACAGAACAATCTACCATGAGCATAACAGCACTGCTTATCAATGTGGATAAGGAGAAGAATGGAGCGCGTGAAATGGACGGACAGAATAAGAAATGAAGCTGTGCTAGAAAGAATAATGCTGAAACTGATCAGGAAGAGGAAAACGAATTCATTCGGCCACTGGCTAAGAAGAGACTGTCTGCTGAAGGATGCACTGGAAGGAATGGTGAACGGGAGAAAAGTTCGGAGCAAAAGAAGACATCAGATTATAGACAACATTAAGATACATATACCATATACGGAGACTAAGATGAAGGAGAAAAGAGAAAGATTGGAGAATGCTGGCCGGGATTCCGCAGTTAAGTGCACAGTAATCTGTACAGAAATATGCACTGCTAGCTATGAGAATATTAAAGATGTTATTAAATTGTCCTACAGAATAAATATTTATTCCGTAGGACAAATTAATAACATCTTTAATACCAAACTTCACTGTTCTTTACTTATTCAGTAGGTAATTATTACTGACATATTTGGTTAGAAAATGATTTAACAGACCTATCGGTAAAGAAGAAAGTAAAATGCATTCCAAATGATCTAAAATTTCTTCAAAGTATTAAACATGACCAAAGATTGCCGAAAAAATATAAAATTGACCTATTAGTTCAAAAACGTCAAAAAGTGCAATATAAGAAATTACTTTTGTGCGAGATCGTGCGTATTTGCTTGGTTTCCGCACAAAACCAATACGCGGTAAGAGTGAAATACCACATTCAGTATTCCCAACGTAACACACATAACAATTTCCCTCTTCTTACCGCTTAAGCGCCATATTCATTTTACTGCTTCAGGCTTTTAACATATTATTTTTAGACACGTTTAACATAGTAATAATTATAAATTGGAAACTTACCACTGCAATTTCACCTAAATTGCAATATTAATTATTGTTTTTAAATATTTGCAAAAATTAAGTAAAGTCTGCTACTCCACGAAACTTATTGCATTCCTGATACAAGTAACATTAAGGAAGCCGTGAAAAAATCAACAAGATTCCAGATGCCGATGTTATTACTGCAATATGTTATATAAATAATATTGTTAAAATATTAAAATGAAAAATAAATCATTACATAGCCTTACCGTTTGTTTTAAGTTAGCATTTATAGACCGGGGGGAAAAAAAGAGAGACGTATATCACGGTCTGCTGGAGTATAGTAAACACAGAAAACATTTTATAGTAACAATGTTGAAGATAGATATGTTTGTTTTCCAAAGTTGCCGTCATTGAACAGAAACCATGATGGAGATTTCATTGCAACTAATTAGAAATTCCTCTTTCAGGTATGTAATAAACGATCTTCGCAGAAAATAATGTACGATACACGAGCGGTATATGTAATTTTATAGAGATGTGGAAAACTGTGACAATGAGGTGCAATGCATAGAAACAACAAATTAACACACAGATGGATCATCATTTCCACTTGGTGTCTACCAGACGTTTCTACATCATATTAAAGACGATGATTCTGCATTAATATTTCGCAACTGCGACAGCTCATAATGTTTCACGTGAGATTCCTCTCCCAGAGGAGTAAATAGGAACAGGATAATACTCTACGTCTCTATAACGTTCTCGGAATCAGTCCCTTGACACTCACAACAGCGAGCTGCATCTGCTTTATGCAGAAATCTGTAATCCTAATTACGTTATTGCAAAATCCGGGTTCCTCGTCATAGCTCATAAAGTAGGGTTTTACCGCACTGAAACAGTTGGCTTCGAACACAAATACAGGATAATTAAATTATTGATTGCACTTCAGCCTGACAGTTGAGAGGCCACCTGCACAACAGAACTACATATACGATGTAGCAGGCAACTGACTGCCAGAACTGTTGCATTCAAATACTTCGGACTTTGTAAGAAAGGCCGGTTTGCATTAGGATAGTAAGTGGTGGAGTAGAGTGGTAGAGTGCATCGTGCACAACCGGTTACGAAAAATAGAAATTACTGTATATATTTCTATTGAACGCCTGGCGCTGTAGTCAGTATGCAAAGCTCTTCCGTCTTGCGGAGTGTCTCAGGTTCGGTTTAAGGGGTTAGGTACAGCTTACAGCAGTAATTTTTTTGGAAATATTCAACATTTTTTCCTTCATTACTATATCTTGTACAATAATGAAAATTGGTCTGTGTAAAATACTGTCCTTCTGCTATATGAAAAAAATATTTCTACAATTTAAAAAAATTATTTATTCTTTTTTTTTCCCCCCAAAATTCAAAATGTTGGCAGTTCACTGTGCAGTGATGAAGAGTTTCTCTCATAACTCATAAACTTGTTAACTTTTTCATGTTCTCTATTTTTTTTTATTGCTGAAACTCATGTTTACAATATCATGCTCTTTCAACTACATTCCTTAATAAATAACATTTTATTTTTATTTTGTGTTAGAAAAAAACACTGATATTTGACCATTTTTTAAAATGAATTGATTTTTTATCAGACAATCTATCAAAGGTAGAGAAGTGATTTATTTTTATTTTAGTAGGTTATTTTACGACGCTTTATCAACATCTTAGATTATTTAGCGTCTGAATGAGATGAAGGTGGTAATGCTGGTGAAATGAGTCCGGGGTCCAGCACCGAAACTTACCCAGCATTTGCTCATATTGGGTTGGGGAAAAACCCCGGATAAAACCTCCACCAGGTAACTTGCCCCGCCTGGGAATCGAACCCGGGCCACCTGGTTTCGCGGCCAGCCGCGCTGACCGTTACTCCATAGGTGTGGACTAGAGAAGTGATCTTGCATCAATTTGTAGATATGACATGCATACATACAAAGAAAAATTTCATCACAGAATGTTGGACAGTTTCTGAGTTATGTGGGAAACGCTTCATCACTGCACAGTGAACTGAATTTTGGGGGATGGGGGAGAAAAAAAATGTCATATAGCAGAAGGACACTATTTTACACATACTAATTTTCAGTATTGTACAAGATACAGTAATGGTGGAAAAAAATGTTGAATATTTTCAAAATTTTGCTGTAAGCTGTACCTAGCCCCTTAACGAATATTCGAGTTGTTTGTGAGTGGAGGCAAAGGCAGACCACATTGAGCCATGCAGGAGTTCCAAGAGCTCTTGTAAGAACGCTATTTAATTGATAATTCTTCCTCTCTCACTACATTCAATCAATCAATTAACCAATCAATCATCCATCGATCGACTCATTGATTCATTCATCCATCGATTCATTGACTGATTCATTGATTCACTGATGTGGTTTGATTCATGTATATATTCATTCATCCAGGTATTACAGTTGGGTATCGTCAAGAGCAACAACATGCCGCGTGAAAGTAGGCCCACAAGCATTAGAGCTTGAGAGTAGACTACTTTTATTTTTGTTAACAACATCCTATCTTGTTAAAAATGATTTACTAATGAAATAATAATGCATATGCTTAGAGTAATTAATAGTAATTATGCAACGAGCCTATAGGCTAATGGTAGTAATTAAGACGCAAGTATGTTTGTTTATGAAACGAGCGCAAGCGAGTTTCATAATTTTCATACGAAGGTCTTAATTACCATTATAGGCAAGTTTCATACGACTTTTTATGCTCGACCATATTTATAACTTGAAATTATTCATAAGTTTTTATTTATGGTTATGTTACGTAACGAATGGAACTGACCTGAATTGTGAGATGTGTGCAGACGCGAAAGTATTGATTTTTTTTTCCGAGGCACGAATATCATTGACCTTGATATAACCTAGAGAACATTAGTCTTGATATAACCTGGAAATTGATTTAGAATTGAAAAACGAGATGACAAATTGAATTTATTTGAATATTATTTACAATTAACGCTAATTATTATAGTAACAGAACATAACCTTCTGCGACAGTATTGGATTTCCAGCCTCCGTGACATTTCCCTCGTTGTCTTTCGATTGCATATCCGAGAATAATCGAAAACCTGAACTTTAATGAATAGGTGTACTTTAATGACATGCATTAAAGGACTGCTACCAGGTGTATAATTACTACATTTCGGCATGGTCGAGCATAAAAATATTTCTACAATCTAAAAAAAGTATTTATTCTTTTTTTTTTTTTTTTTCAAAATTCAAAATGTTGGCAGTTCACTGTGCAGTGATGAAGAGTTTCCCTCATCTTATACTAATAATAAATCTGTAGCCGAAATTTTTCTGGTAATTTTCGATTTTCCAAAAAAAAAAAATTGGTCCTAACACATAAAATTAACTACCCTGAAACCGAAAATCGCTTTTTTGAAATTTTTGTTTGTATGTCTGTCTGTCTGTCTGTATGTTTGTTACCTTTTCACGCGATAATGGCTGAACGGATTTCGATGAAAATTGGAGTATAAATTAAGTTCGTTGTAACCTAGATTTTAGGCTATATGGCATTCAAAATACATTATTTGAAAGGGGGGTTATAAGGGGGCCTGAATTAAATAAATCGAAATATCTCGCTTATTATTGATTTTTGTGAAACATGTTACGTAACAAAAGTTTCTTTAACAATAATTTGCGGTAAGTTTTATTCCTTGAAAAAGTTTGATAGGACTGATATTTAATGAGATAAATGAGTTTTAAAATTAAAATAACTGCCATCTAAGGCCGTGTAATGAATTAAAAAGCAAATGACTTCGTCTATAAGGCGCCTTGGACAGCAACAATCGAAAGCTATGAAAGATAGCCTACAGAGAATGTTTCTGTGTTTGTATGAAGTAATATCGGAAGGTAAATTAACCGATTTGTATAATTAATTATTATTTCACCATTGGAAAGTGTAGTTTCTCTAGATGGACATAATGCTATAATGTTATTACAGTAACTTCTGATATAATATAATATACTATAATATAATATGTAATATTATATAATAATATAATTTATTTGAAGGGTTCAGAACCATAGTTGGCCAAGCGCCATTTACTGAATACGTAGAAAACAAGGGTTAAAATTAAGTTATTACCATAATTCAATGGAAACCTATAACAAGTAAAATAAAATATACACATTAAATCTAAATGATGTCAATCTTCATTAAACTATGGTTGCATGTAATAAAAATTAAGAAACATGTTAAAGGAATTGTCATTGCACCAAATGAGTGTCTCTGGATCAAAATGATCGCATTTTAATATTTTAAATACAATTTAAATTAAGTAACATAATAAACGATTTATCCTTCTATCAAACACGAATGTTCCCTGGATCAAATATCCTATTTTAATTATGTAATTACTTTATATTTATTTCTAACGGGTGCAGCGGAGCGCATGGGAACGGCTAGTAACTAATAAACTTGTTAACTTTTTCATGTTTTCTCTCTTTTATTTTATTGCTGAAACTCATGTTTACAATATCATGTTCTTTCAACTACATTCCTTAATAAATAACATTTTTTATTTTTTGTTAGAAGAAAATACTGATATTTGACCATTTTTTAAAATGAATTTATTTTTTACCAGACAATCTATCAAAGGTAGAGAAGTGATCTTGCATCATATTGCAGATATGACATGCATACATACACAGAAAAATTTCATCACAGAATGTTGGACAGTTTCTGAGTTATGTGGGAAACGCTTCATCACTGCACAGTGAACTGAATTAAAAAAAAATGTAAATATTTTTTTTAATTGTAAAAATATACCCTGCTACGTTCAATGCAAGTGTTCCTGTTATACTATGTTGAAAAGTGATGAAGTGTTTGTAGTTTTATTGTTCATATAGGCCTACATATAATTTGTATATATAATAATTTAAACTGGTAATGGAAATTACGGGAAAACGGCTGAACGGATTTTAATAAATGACCCCTCATTTTAAAGCTTAGAACTCAAAGTTTTTCAGAAAATTAGTAGTTTTCAGTGAAATGTCAATTTTTCAACATAATTCTACTATTTTCCAAAATCCATCTGTCGTCAGCTTTGAGAACTAGCTAATTGCATTTCAGAATAAAACAAAACACACACTACAGTAAACAATATTACACGAAGGCCATGATCTGCAAGAATGCTGACATATTCAGAGCTCAAATTAAATTGGTTATTAAAAACTTAACTTACTAAAAATAATTTACAGTTTCGATTCTGTGGTATATAATTTTCTGGGTACAGCTATGTATTGGATATTAAAAACTACAAAACTTGAGGTGGTTTGATGACATTATTACCATTAGAAATGAAATATTATTGTAGTTTATGCCATGAAGTGACTATATTTCATTAATTATACATATTAATGTTATGAAAGTGAAACTTTTTGGGGTTATGTAAGTAGATGTAGAGAATAACTTAAATTAGATATTGATTTCTATATTTTACTGAGTGGCGGCTATATAGTATATGTTACTGAAAGCTATAAAACTTACTTAAGATAATAATATTATTAAAAATCAAATATTTTTATAGTTATTAATCAAGTGGGGTTCGGTCTTTTTCATATATTTAATGGCGGTGTGGTGTAGATATTTATATGCGTGATTCTCTTCAGTATTGGCTCGAGAGAGAGTACGTTTCATTATTATGGACGCAAATAACTTTCAGAATGTCTGGTATTCTTCATTGAAAATAAATCTGAAAAATGTTTATTTGAACGTCTAATTAACTTAGTTTGCAGCATTTGCTGCACAACCCACTAGTTCAATTAATAAAACAATTATTAAGGTTACTTTTTGACTTTCCCTCGTACAAATACAAGAATTTTTTCGTTATTAACTACGATATTGTATGGATATCCACTACAGTTATGATAATTTGTGGTATAAAGAAACGCAGACAATGACTTATTTGAAAGGCGATCTTGATATTCGTCAAGTGCATTCACTCCAACGAGGCAGGTGCCAACTTGAGCCATCTGGCCCAAACTGACCCCTGGACAGCATGAACATTCCTGACATTAGTATGGCAATCCACACCCCTGCAGACCTGTCTGAACCACATCAGCTGCACCAGGACAGCTTCTGCCTGATTTGTATGCCAAGAGCACAGCATTCTGGTATGCAACGTGAATCTTACTATACTCTACACTGTATCAACCTGGCATTTACTTTGGACTTTATAGCCACAGAATTAGAGGATAAATATTGCCTCTCCACCGTTCCCAATCAATTTTTATCCCGGGGCAACATGCATAAATAACAACGGCTTTTTAAACTCTATGCGATGCGGAGAGAACCATGCCCAAAGGGGACCGCATGTCTGTCGTTAGCTATCCTGCTCCAAAACATCAGAGCACCCTCGTAACATTTCGGTGTGCATAAAGGATCTTTACAATTTATTTACAATTTATTTACAATTTACATTTGAATTCAATACATATGAATAGATACCCGAAATGAGCATATGCTCGTGCTCGGATCTACTATCATAAGCTTTAACGTTTCGCGTTACATAGTTATACAGGGACATCATTTTATTTTTACTTCAATTTTTATTGTACCTGAGTTTTTCAATGTACTTCACTCCCACCCCCTCTACTAGTAAACTTCCAACCGTTCTTTACACAGAACCAAGACTGCGTATGTAGTACTGAGTAAGTATAGTACGTTCCAGAAATATGTTCGCGTTTTCCAATGACGAAAGAGCTTTCAATACTGAATCATATTTTCGCACAGGTACTGTAGTCCGTTTGCTTACGTCGCATCCTGGTTTCCCCCACCTGCTTCTGTTCGCCCCTTTGTAAAGTCTAGTAGCTGGGCTGTCTTAGCTCTTTTCTGAAAACGTTAATTTCTGTTAGGAATAGGTCATCTACGTAATATTATATAACTGTTTAAAATAATTAAGTAAAAGGGCCTCGTTAAGTAATTAACAGTCACATGATTTCCCCCCCCCCTTTCTACGACCCTGCGACAAAATAACTTGAACGGACAGTAGATACCATTTCTGAGTAATTTATCTTTCCGGATCGGGCAGAAGAGAAGATTAAATTTACAGTACGTAAGGTACTCTTTTATAGAGTAGGTATAGAATTATTTCAACATGAGTTACTCGTACAAAGGACGAAAATGGTAATTGGAATTAGGTACAATAGTCTATAGTGCGATAATATGCACAAAAGAACTGAAGCCTGTATCGAAATGAACGGCCACCATTTTCAAAAATGTGTTTAAATATCCATATTATGATTATTTGACTTCATTTCCTATATTGTACGCTAATGTGCTGTAGAGATTATAATATATACTGCATAATGAATACGTCCGAATGGATAGCTCAGTTCATGAGTAAAAACACTTACTGTTAATACAGTACTGTATTGTGATTAAACAAAAACCTAATGAAAATTATCAAATTCAAAATCGTGATATTTCCTAGTTTACGTAAATGGATGAACTACTTTTCTTCCCTCCTATACCTAGTAAAGTGATTTGTTTGTATTTTACGCCATTATCATCGAATTCCAGTCTTGGAAGGGGGAGCAAGCGGTGTTTCCGGTTCTAGACCTTTAATCCAAAGATATAGCCAGGTTAATATTAAAAATGTTAGTAAAAATAAAATTATGTCCCTGTAGAAACAACCGTATACAAAATAAAGCTTGAAATCAAAAACCAACAAAAATAGCTACACATATCAATTGACGTTCTTAAATATAACCAAATTTATGATTCTTTAGACCTCCAAATAAACTGAGAAAATATAAATATATTGTCGAAATTTGGATTTCTGTAATAGCTAAATAAATAAAATGATAACATTATTATTAGATGTATCAAAGTTGTAGATGATTCTGTAACTCTACAAACACACTCAGAAAATATAGGCCTAATAGTCCACCGCTGTGAGTAACGGTTAGCACGTCTGACAGTGAAACGAGCGGGCCCTGGTTCAAATCCTGGTTGGGACAAGTTACCTCGTTGGGGTTTTTACCGGGGTTTTCCCTCAACCAGTTGATCAAATTTGCTGGTAACTTTCGGCGTTAGACCTCGGATTCATTTCGCCAGTTCACGGTGCGGCGTGCTGTACTTGTACAAGAGCGGGGCCGTTCGGCTACCCAACATTCACAGAATAGGAGTGGTCAATAAGCCTCAGGCTGCAATGCAAGTCTCCGGGTCCCTCCTTCAAACATGTGAAGAAGAACAGTAATCCCTAAATACATCCAATGGGAATATCCTTAGACAGCAATGTGAAGGGCAAGCAGAAGTAAACGGTTGAGTGACATCATATATCATATCATATCATATCATATCATATCATATCATATCATATCATATCATATCATATCATATCATATCATATCATATCATATCATATCATATCATATCATATCATATCATATCATATATCATATCATATAACATTATATCATACCATATCATCATATATCATATCATATCACATCATGTCATGTCACATATATCATATCATATCATATCATATCATATCATATCATATCATATCATAATCGTAACCTAAATGCAAGAACTAGGTTAACTCGAAATTTGCATTTTTAATTTGCATTTTTAAGTTATCTCTGTTATAGCATAGCAAAAATGGCACAGAATGTAATGCAAGAACTAGGTAACTGATCGAACGATACCAGCGACATCTATTCTCCAATATAACAAATAGGTAAAAGAAAACGAGACATATTACTTAGTGCAATAAATAAGTAAATAGGCAATGTCACAAAGTAGGAAAAATTGAGTTACCTAGTTCTTGCATTCAGGTTAACATATATCATATCATATCATATCATATCATATCATATCATATCATATCATATCATATCATATCATATATCATATCATATATCATATCATATCATATCATATATCATATCATATATCATATCATATCATATCATATCATATCATATCATATCATATCATATCATATCATATATCATATCATATAATATAATATCATATCATATATCATATCACATCATATATCATATCATATCATATCATATCATATCATATCATATATCATATCATATCATATCACATCATATATCATATCATATCATATCATATATCATATATCATATCATATCACATATATATCATATCATATCATCATATCATATATCACATCATATATCATATCATATATATATCACATATCACATCATATATCATATCATATCACATCATATCATATATTATCATATCATATCATATATTATCATATCATATATCATATATCATATCATATCATCATATCATATCATATCATATCATAATATCATATCATATATTATCATATCATATCATATCATATATAATTTCATATATCATATCATATTATCATATCATATCATGTCATATCATATATATCAAATCTTATCATATCATATCATATCACATCACATATATTATCATATCATATATCATATCATATCATATCATCATATCATATCATATATTATCATATCATATCATATTAACATATCATATATTATCATATCATATCATATCATATTAACATATCATATCATATATCACATATCATATCATATCATATATAATATCATATATCATATATCATATCATATCATATCATATCATCCGCTGTGAAGTAACGGTTAGCATGTCTGACAGCGAAACTAGCGGGCCCGGATTAAAATCCTGGTTGGGACAAGTTACGTGGTAGAGGTTTTTTCCGGGGTTTTCCTTCAACCCATTAAGAGCAAATGCTGGGTAACTCTCGGCGTTGGACCCTGGACTCATTTCGTTGACATTATCACATTCATCTCATTCAAACGCTAGATAACCATAGCAGTTGATAAAGCATCGTAAAATAACCAATTTAAAAATCATATCATATCATATCATTAGACGCAGTGTGAGAATTGACCGGGGGAATGCCGGGGATCGTCCCTCCCCTAGAGAACCTGGTGTCCTCTGCTGAAAAGATATTAATTGTCTCTGCCAGGGACAAAAATGTGTCACAGCTGCACGATTTACAGTTTCTGTACTTTATAAGTTATTGAGGCAGTATACAACAACTATTTTAATTTTTTCCTTAAACAAAGATGAGCGCGACAACACTGAAAATTATTATGAATAGTATTTTTTTTATCAGCAATTAACATTTTAGTATCCCGCCCATGGAGAAAATAATGAATTCGCAGCCTGCTCAGATGTATCAAAATGGTGGTAGTTGACTCTGTACACATCTAAAGAAGAGGTCCAGGAAGGCCGAGAAATCAGTGTAAGAATTGTTATCTTGGCGTAAACAGCTAACACAGAAGAAAATTACTAGATTCTCAGTCCAGAGCATTCTACAGGCACTTAAGTTGTCGACATAATTGGATCTATATAGTACCGAAATAACGCTTCTTCACTTACAACACATGCTGTCCCAAACACGAGAAAGGCGCTACGAACTGTAAAACACAAACAAGCGACTTGGCATTGCTAATCAAGCAACAAGTTCCAAGAAGGGTATGTTTACCATTGTTTCTATAGCTTCCTTTGACCATACTACTCTTTTATGAAAACACTCAACTGGTTTCAACATTTTGTTCCTGTTTCTGTCATCAATGTGGAACATTGGAACTTGAAGAGAACCGAGTTACGTTAACCACAGTGAACACCAAATCAGAGACTGCAGAAGGTAATCGTAATTGTAAAACAATTTCTTATTAAAACAATATCGATCGAAATCGAGACTATTAAAGGTACGGTCACACGTCGCTACTTTTGCACAGCAACTTTTGTACTGCAGCTGCAAAAGTTGCGTGTCGTGTTCACACGTAAGCCAAAAGTAGCGCGCTGCACGCTACTTTTCGTGCTGCGCAACCCGAGTGCAGCAAAAGTTGCAACTGGAGGTTGCGAGTCTGTTCACACGCAAGGCGCTACTTTTGCAGCCGCAGTCATGCTGCAGGTTTCCATCTCCGTGTTGACTTCTCAATATACATTTTGTGGTTATGTTCGCATTATTAAGAAACTCATGCGAAAGCTTCCTTATCTATTATTTGCTTTTCTGTCGTATCTAGTATTCAGAAATTGGCATTATTTTTACTATAAAGCTTTTAAAAACGCCTGTACTTAAATGATAACCAACAGCATATTCACGTAATCAATGTTGGCAACCCTCCTGTTTGGAACTACGCTACGGAAAATTAAAAAAATGAATTATATCGTCAGCAATTATGCTCAGACTGTGTTGTGTATTTAATAACTGTTACAAATAATTTATTTTCATCACATTTAACGTTAAAATATATCCAAACAATAAAAGTATCATTGGCACATTTGGGTGGTAACACTGGTTGCAACCGCAGCAAAAGTTTCAACAAAACCGATATCAAAAATGCTGCGGCTGCAACCCTGAGAACCCTGTTCACACGCCGCTACTTTTAAGCTGCGCGCAGCATGGAAAAGTAGCGGGCAGCAGGTTCGGCACCGTTGTTCACACGTTGCAGTACGAGAGTTGCGCAGTTTTTTGTACTGCATCGCTGCAAAAGTAGCGACGTGTGACCGTACCTTTAGAGAGACAAAAATCTTCACATTGTCTCCCTTTGAAGGGAAAGTAAAGCGGAGAAGTCTGTGTCTGTGAAAATAGTCATGGGAATAAAAATTAATTACATTTTTGAGCTCAGTCTAAATAGAGTCCCACAATAATTTATTTTAATTTCATGAATTTAGGCCTACCATTACAGCATATTTTAATCTAAGTGCAATATCAATATGTCCCAAAGGAACTTAATATTAATGTTTCATACAAATGCTACTTAAATGTTGTTTACCAATATTTCATTCACCTCTGTGAGAAGTTTTAGGCAAATCTGACAAATAACTTTTGTGTAAGAAGCGTTAAATCAAGAAACTGTTTAAAATTTTAAAGTCGAGAAAACACCACTAAAAACAAACAAAAATTTCTCTTAGCTCACTCATGCACCGTATTTTCTGAAACATTTCATTATATGGCTAAATCATTGAAATCAGTCTTAAATATAATTTCGTAAAAAAAAACCGCTACGGACTTTACCACCAACGCAATGTATGTCCCTAATATTCTGAATTACGTTGTGTACGTTCTCTTCACTGAGTCAACCAGACTTCTGCAATAATTTTATAGTAGTTTCATGGCTGTTTTTAAGTCTCCGTATGGCAGCATTATGTTACAGAAACATCCATTGGTTTATACCTTTAAGGTCTGGCATTTCTTTAGTCATTGCCCTGAATACTATTATAGACTGTAGCTGCTTAATATCTATCTGTTAATTAAGGTTATTTGTAAATTTGTTTTAGTTCTTTTTTTTCTCATTTTTCACTGCCCTTGGATCTCATCTGGATATACGTGATTTTCCTTTTAAATGAATGACAATGCTATTAACATTTTGGACAATTCTTCAGATCTCATGTCCATATAACAATGCTGGCTGTATTATGATTTTATAAATGTTGTTGTTTTCTTAGTCATGAAAAAAAAAAGATAATTTAGACCAAATGAATGATTAACATACTTACTTACTTACAAATGGCTTTTAAGGAACCCGAAGGTTCATTGCCGCCCTCACATAAGCCCGCCAGCGGTCCCTATCCTGTGCAAGATTAATCCAGTCTCTATCATCATACCCCACCTCCCTCAAATCCATTTTAATATTATCCTCCCATCTACGTCTCGGCCTCCCTAAAGGTCTTTTTCCCTCCGGTCTCCCAACTAACACTCTATATGCATTTCTGGATTCGCCCATACGTGCTACATGCCCTGCCCATCTCAAACGTCTGGATTTAATGTTCCTAATTATGTCAGGTGAAGAATACAATGCGTGCAGTTCTGTGTTGTGTAACTTTCTCCATTCTCCTGTAACTTCATCCCGCTTAGCCCCAAATATTTTCCTTAGCACCTTATTCTCAAACACCCTGAACCTATGTTCCTCTCTTAGAGTGAGAGTCCAAGTTTCACAACCATACAGAAGAACCGGTAATATAACTGTTTTATAAATTCTAACTTTCAGATTTTTCGACAGCAGACTGGATGATAAGAGCTTCTCAACCGAATAATAACACGCATTTGCCATATTTATTCTGCGTTTAATTTCCTCCCGAGTGTCATTTATATTTGTTACTGTTGCTCCAAGATATTTGAATTTTTCCACCTCTTCGAAGGATAAATCTCCAATTTTTATATTTCCATTTCGTACAATATTCTGGTCACGAGACATAATCATATACTTTGTCTTTTCGGCATTTACTTCCAAACCGATCGCTCTACTTGCTTCAAGTAAAATTTCCGTGTTTTCCCTAATCGTTTGTGTATTTTCTCCTAACATATTCACGTCATCCGCATAGACAAGAAGCTGGTGTAACCCGTTCAATTCCAAACCCTGCCTGTTATCCTGAACTTTCCTAATGGCATATTCTAGAGCGAAATTAAAAAGTAAAGGTGATAGTGCATCTCCCTGCTTTAGCCCGCAGTGAATTGGAAAAGCATCAGATAAAAACTGACCTATACGGACTCTGCTGTATGTTTCACTGAGACACATTTTGATTAATCGAACTAGTTTCTTGGGAATACCAAATTCAATAAGAATATCATATAATACTTCCCTCTTAACCGAGTCATAAGCCTTTCTGAAATCTATGAATAACTGATGTACTGTACCCTTATACTCCCATTTTTTCTCCAATATCTGTCGAATACAAAAAATCTGATCAATAGTCGATCTATTACGCCTAAAACCACACTGATGATCCCCAATAATTTCATCTACGTACGGAGTTAATCTTCTCAAAAGAATATTGGACAAAATTTTGTACGACGTCAACAAAAGTGATATTCCTCGAAAGTTACCACAGTTGGTTTTGTCCCCCTTTTTAAAAATAGGTACAATTATGGACTCCTTCCATTGTTCTGGTACAATTTCCTTTTCCCAAATAGCAAGTACAAGTTTATAAATTTCGCTATATAATGCACTCCCACCCTCTTGTATTAATTCTGCTGGAATTTGATCGATACCTGGAGACTTGTACAAAAGAAAAATTGTTACATTAAAAATAAAAATCATATTCTACATTACGATGATAAAAAAAAACGGATTTTCTTAATTTTTCAGCGAAATTTCACCATAATGTTCCTTTAAACATCATTACACAAATCTAAAATATCTGATTTCAGTAGTTTTAAGCATAATTGCTTTTTGGTGATTTAAGATACTAATGTTACAGTTCCATACAGCAGAGTTGGAACAACCATTAATTGACAGAATTCTGATTATCGTTCTTTCCTGACTTTCCTCTAACAATAAGAGTCCTTGTTATTTTACCACGCATTTACATATATTTATTCAGTTAATTTTATTTAGATTTCTGTTAGAATTTTACACTGTATCCAAGATACCACTGTGATCGAAAGTTCCCGAAATAGATCCATCACTGCTAGCTGGGCACGGATTATAATAATATGAGAAGAGAAGGAAATTACTTGTTCCATACACAAACAACACCCCAAAGAAACGCTCCCCATAATCCAATGCAATATCGCAATCGATTTTGTTAGGGTGTGTTGTTACGATATGGAGGATTTCTTGTAAGTGAAAAACGGTTATAAAAACCGGTGTGAAGTGTTTGCATTAAATTTTTCAGTGAAAATTGCAAAGTTTCTACAGAGACTTTCGATATTTTAAAAATAACTTTTGGCGATAAGTAGGCACGGAAAAAAATTATAGTTTTCATTTCTTGAGAGGGATTTAAAGCGAATAGGGAAGCCATTTTCATCGTTTCATGTGTGTCCTTCGACTTAAAAGGCCGAAGACAATGCAGTCAGAGTCGGTGAACTTTTGCGATAAGACCATCGATTGACTAATTAGAAAAATCATTAATGAACTATTTTAGAGCCATTATTTACTTACTGATTTATTTATTTATTTACTCTGTTGGACTTAAGGCCATCAGGCCTTCTCTTCCACACCACGAGAAATGCAATACAACTACAAGAAAACTTGTACATACCTTGAAACTAAATTTGGACCTCAGCGTGTTTGGGAAGTCATTGATTTAATTCCCAATATGTTCCTTCAATTTAAGAGAGCAGTGCTTTGTGATAATAAATAATTGAAGAAGTTTAGTTTTGTCCTTCAAATGTGCAGAAATTTGAACCGAACATTTTAAAATTTAATTTCAGAACGAAAGTTACATTTGTTCGGATCAAATTCATGCACATTTAAAGGGTAAAACTAAAATTCTTTCAATACTTTATTATCATAGTACACTATTCTCTTAAATTGAATGAGCATATTCGGAATTCAATGTTATGTTATGTTTTATTTAACGACGCTCTCAACTGCCCAGGTTATATCAGCGTCGCCGGTGTGACGGAATTTTGTCCGGCAGAAGTTCTTTTACATGCCAGTAAATCTACTGACATTAGCCTGTCATATTTAAGGACACTTAAATGTCATCGACCTGGCCCGGGATCGAACCCGCCAGCGCTATACCAACTGCGCCAACCAGGCCGACGAATTCAATCAATGGATTTCCCAGAACACTGTATGAAAAGTTTATTACAAAATATTTTTTTTTTCTCGAAAAGGAACTAAAAACTAGCAAAATTGTACTAAACAGTTTTTTTTTTAATAATTCAAAGAATAACCCCTTGAAATAAATGACATTACTTATGGTTCACTCTGTATATCAAGCCCTTCGCAAGTCTTTCGTGGCTCCGACTTAAAGAACGTAGAACTTTACACTCTTTGTCTTTGCTCTTTCGAATTCTGCATACTTCAACACCAAATTACCTTTCGTCTCGTTTCTCTTATCTATACTCTACCCACGACAGAAATACCAGATCATTTATCTGTGGCGCGTTAAGTATACCTCTTCATAGAACATCTCGTTATTCATCATCTTTTACAGTATCCACCTCGCGACAATGGAATTCCCTGTCACAAAGCATTAGGGGCTGCAAGACAATAAACACTTCTAAAAACAGCTTAAAAGATAACCTTATTAGCATTTCACTCCAATCATACTGACTTAAACTATCACTATCTACATTGTTACTCTTTCCTTTAGACATGCATCCTGATAGGTATTTTCAAAATTGTCTCATAATAATCTCTTTCTATTATCTAACATTATTTGAAATATATTAACATTCTATGTATTTTAGCTTAATTCTGCTACATAGTTTGTATTTCAGTGTTTAATTAATAGTTCATAGTATTTTGTTGTTTAATTCGTAAGTAACTCTTGTATACATGTAACTCTCATCTAAATCAAATTGTTGAATTCTTTGTAAGTTCATACATATGTATGTATACTTTTTGCTGGTTGAGAGGAAGAGAAGGCCTTACGGCATTAACTCTGCCAGCTAAAATAAATCATTATTATTACTTACTTACTGGCTTTTAAGGAACCCGGAGGTTCATTGCCGCCCTCACATAAGCCCTCCATTGGTCCCTATCCTGAGCAAGATTAATCCAGTCTCTACCATCATACCCCACCTCCCTCAAATCCATGTATTGTGAGTCCCTATCACCACGGTATGGAACGTCCTCAGGTTGCGGATCGAGGAGACGGCTTCCAGATATTGAATAAGCAGTCGTGGACAGCCGATAAGGGGTGGTCCTCCAGCTTGGGTGTTGGGCGAAGTGCTAACAACCCATTATCGTAAAAAATAGCTTGTTACGAAACCTAACAGTAGGCCTCGGAGCGTCTTGATGAAACTTACAGCAGAGCCCGTATAGGTCAGTTTCTATCTGATGCTTTTCCAATTCACTGCGGGCTAAAGCAGGGAGATGCACTATCACCTTTACTTCTTAACTTCGCTCTAGAATATGCCATTAGGAAAGTTCAGGATAACAGGCAGGGTTTGGAATTGAACGGGTTACATCAGCTTCTTGTCTATGCGGATGACGAGAATATGTTAGGAGAAAATCCACAAACGATTAGGGAAAACACGGAAATTCTAGTTGAAGCAAGTAAAGCGATAGGGTTGGAAGTAAATCCCGAAAAGACTAAGTATATGATTATATCTCGTGACCAGAATATTGTACGAAATGGAACTATAAAAATTGGAGATTTATCCTTCGAAGAGGTGGAAAAATTCAAATATCTTGGAGCAACAATAACAAATATAAATGATACTCGGGAGGAAATTAAACGCAGAATAAATATGGGAAATTCCTGTTATTATTCCGTTGAGAAGCTTTTATCATCCAGTCTTCTGTCAAAAAATCTGAAAGTTAGAATTTATAAAACAGTTATATTACCGGTTGTTCTGTATGGTTGTGAAACTTGGACTCTCACTTTGAGAGAGGAACAGAGATTAAGGGTGTTTGAGAATAAGGTTCTTAGAAAAAATATTTGGGGCTAAGAGGGATGAAGTTACAGGAGAATGGAGAAAGTTATACAACGCAGAGCTGCACGCATTGTATTCTTCACCTGACATAATTAGGAACATAAAATCCATACGTTAGAGATGGGCAGGGCATGTAGCACGTATGGGCGAATCCAGAAATGCATATAGAGTGTTAGTTGGGAGACCGGAGGGAAAAAGACCTTTAGGGAGGCCGAGACGTAGATGGAGGATAATATTAAATTGGATTTGAGGGAGGTGGGGTATGATGGTAGAGACTGGATTAATCTTGCACAGGATAGGGACCGCTGGCGGGCTTATGTGAGGGCGGCAATGAACCTTCGGATTCCTTAAAAGCCATTTGTAAGTAAGTATTATTATTATTATTATTATTATTATTATTATTATTATTATTAGGGTATTATTATTATTATTATTATTATTATTATTATTATTATTATATCACTGCCACCGGTAAAATACCCAATTGCAGTGCATAAAATACATACATACAAAACGAGGATAAATGTAAGGTGAAACACTGAACGTTGGAGGTATGAAATGTGTGAGTTACAGGAAAACGACCGAATCCCAGAAAAAAACCTCATGTTTCTGTCTTTCCTCTAGTCAACACCGGGGATGGAACCTGAGTTCAAAAAAACTGCTATTCTACGCCAGTAGTGTCAGAGTTGTAAGTTCCAAAACCAGTTGTGGAGCTAGATCGGAGCGTGAACTTGCTTATGTCTGTGGAAACACCGGAGCACGCAACCAGTGTAGTGGAGCGCTCCGCTCCGTTTAGTCTCTGACAACGCTGTTCTACGCTCTCAGTATTGGGCTACCAAATTACAGTAGATATGCAAGCAATTTTACTTAAATGTAATCTACACCTAAACCACAGTCTACTATATACAGTCACGAAGCTTGAGTTTTGAGGGTGCTAGAAACAATAGACTGTGCAGGTATTATTTCGCATTGCCTGTAATGAGGCGATTTTAGCGATCCTAGTGGTGAGCAACTACCTAATGTTTGCATATTTACTACGTATTGAGCTTCGCCATTGTATATACTAGACTGTGCCTAAACCTAACGGCAGCCAAATCAGTATTCGAATCCGCAACATCAACCTCCGAGCAATGCCAAAGCTGCGTCCTAACGTTCCGTACAGCAGGACGCCTTGAGGTACAGTGAAGGACACTTCTGAAAAATTACCTACAGTTAAGCAAGGAAACAAGGAAATGCCATATGTGTAGACAGAATAGCAGTTAATGTTACACATTAAACCTCTCTTGAAAAACAGCTGACAGTCCACTCCAGTTAAACACAGAGGAGGAAAATAACACACAGAACATTAAGGCTAACAATTTTGTGATTGCACTCATGTGTACACTCTCGTCACTTGTTTACCTTCCAGGTGGAACGAGTGACATAGTTACACAGTTAGAAAGTACTTCATGTAACTTGGAGTTGTGATTCAGATTTTGAAGCATCATTTGCGCAAAAGGGTTGTCCAAATGAGAGAGAGAAGTACTGCATTTAACTCAACAGGTTGCATGCACCACGTGACCACAGAAGTGTACAACACTTAAACTGCAACCGATACACAGAACAAGTGTCTATGACTATTAAAAGCTCTTTCGTGCGTACGAGTTTATATCGTAACAGAAGCATGTAGCTATTTCATTTCGGATTACAATATATAATAATTAAATAAAAGGCAATTCTTGTGTTGCTCTACAGAAATTGATATGGAAGTTAACAACGAGACTAAAAAAATATAGGCCTATATATATATATATATATATATATATATATATATATATATATATATATATACACACACACAGGGACATCACTTTATTTTTACTTCAATTTTTATTGTACCTGAGTTCTTTAATGTACTTCACTCCCACCCCCTCTACTAGTAAACTTCCAACCGTTCTCCACACAGAACCAAGGCCACGTATACGGTCATAGCATTACTGAGTTAGTGAGTATAGTACGTTCCAGAAATATATTCGCGTTTTCCAGTGACGAAAGAACTTTCAATATTGAATCATATTTTCGCACAGGTACTGTCATCAGTTTGCTTACGTCGCATCCCGGTTTCCCCTACCCACTTCTGCTCGCTTCTCTGTAAAGGCTAGTGTGCTGGGCTGTCTTATGTCTTTTCAGAAAACATTCATTTCTGTTAGGAATTGGACATTTACGTAATATTATACAACTGTTTAAAATAACTTAAATAAAAGGGCTTCGTTAAGTAATTAACTGTCAGGTGATTTCCCCTCTTTCTACGACCCTGCTATTAACCACTTGGACGGACAGTATCTTTTCGGATCGGGTAGAAGTGAAGATTGAATTTACAGTACGTAAGGTACTCCTTTATAGAGTAGGTACAGAATTATTTCAACATGAGTTACTAGTACGAATGCCGAAACTGGTACAATAGTCTACAGTGCGATAATATGCACAAAAGAACTGAAGCCTGTATCGAAACGAACGGCCACCATTTTCAAAAATGTGTTTAAATATCCATATTATGATTATTTTTTCAATTTAACTTCATTCTCTATATTGTACGCTAATGTGCTATAGACAGTATAATATACACTGCATAATGAATACGTCCGAATGTATAACTCAATTCGTGAGTAAAACACTTATTGTTAATACAGTACTGTATTTTGTTCAAACAAAAACCTAATGAAAATTATCAGACTCAAAATCGCGATATTTTCTAGTTTACGTAAATGCATGAACTACTTTTCTTCCCTCCTATACCTAGTAAAGTAATCTGTTTGTATTTTACACCAGTATCATCGAACCCCAGTCGTGGAAGGGGTGGCCAACTGTGTTTACGGTTGTGAACCTTTAATCCAAAGGTATAGCCAGGTTGATATTAAAAATGTTAGTAAAATTAAAATGATGTCCCATTTATCTTGTGCACCTGTTATAACTTTTTTGTTTGGATAGATATTGGAATTTTTGTTTTTGAGCATTATGTTAGAACGAGTGGCTAACATGAGTGTAAGATTTGTGCACGTAACTACATTATGGTACAAGATAGCTTACACGTCACGTCATCAATTTTTCAAACGCACTACATACTTTAATCGTGTTACATTGATTACACACATTAAGACGAGTTCAAAAATGTATCACAATGTCACCTTCCTAATCAATAACAACAACAAAACGAAACAAAAACGTACTTCCAATGTGATAATGTTATGCTTTGAGAGTCACAGAAGATGTTCCAAATGGTGACCATTGACATTAATGCACATTCGAAGGCGTTCCCCGGAAGACCGTATGACTGCCCGGCATGTTGCTGGCTGAATGGACACACAAGCCTGTCGAATGCGTTGCTGCATGTCGTCTGGTGTTGTCAGAATGTTCTAGTACACATTGTCCTTTACAGTTCCCCACAGGAAGAAGTCGAGTGGCGACAGGTCCGGAGAACGTGCAGGCCAATGTAGTGGATTGTGGCGTCGACAGATATTGTGGTTTGTTTACATGTTAAGACAGCAAACACGCAACACACGACGTGTACGGACGTCAGTCGTCTTTCGTTTTGTGTAAGTTAATGCACAAGATGAATGTGGGAGTACCACAACAAACGGCACATTCTGATGGCATTCATTTTGCATTTTGTTATTGTTATTGATTGGGAACGTGACATTGTGATACATATTTGAACTCGTCTTAATGTGCGTAATCAATGTGACATGATTAAAGTATGTAGTGCTATTCGAAAAATTGATGACGTCACATATTTCTTGTACCATAATGCAGTTACATGCATCAAATCTCGACATCATGTTAGTCCCTCGTTCTAACATAACTCTGAAAAACAAAAACTCCAATACCTATTCAAACAAAAAAGTTATAATAGGTGCACAAGATAAATGGGACACCCTGTACCTATAATATTTTGGATTTATCCTGTTTTTGCTATCAACCCTTCTATTACAGAATACATATAATTTTAGAGTTATTGTTTTATAATTCATTAAAAGCTCTGGTTCCTTAAATTTTTTCCCTTATTAGCTTCGCGTACAAAGACCCTCCTCGCTTTTCAGCAGCAAGAGTCAAATAAAATAACTGTCTTATATTACTACTCTTATTCCTCGGCGCTACAGCCCATGTAGGACCTTGGCCTCCCGAATTCTAGCCCATTCTTCTCTATTCTCTGCTCTATTCCGCCATCTTTTAATTCCCATTTTCTTCAAATCTTCTTCTATATCCTCCAACCACCTTTTTTGTCTTACATTGCAGTAATATAATTAATATTGTCTCACGAACGATTAATAAACTCCATAGTTCAAAACATGGTTAAATAAAATAATAATAATAATAATAATAATAATAATAATAATAATAATAATAATAATAATAATAATTAGATGAGTTTACCATCTAAACAGATGGAAAAACTATTTTGCGCAACTACTAAATGTACATAGGCTAAATAGAAATGATCGGGATGAAGTTACAGGAGAATGGAGAAAGTTACACAACACAGAACTGCACGCATTGTATTCTTCAGCTGACATAATGAGGAACATTAAATCCAGACGTTTGAGATGGGCAGGGCATGTAGCACGTATGGGCGAATCCAGAAATGCATATACAGTGTTAGTTGGGAGACCGAAGGGAAAAAGATCATTGGGGAGGCCGAGACGTAGATGGGAGGATAATATTAAAATGGATTTGAGGGAGGTGGGGTATGATGATAGAGACTGAATTAATCTTGCACAGGATAGGGACCGCTGGCGGGCTTATGTGAGGGCGGCAATGAACCTTCGGGTTCCTTAAAAGCCATTTGTAAGTAAGTAATTAATAATAATAATAATAATAATAATAATAATAATAATAATATAATTACAATAACGTTTTTCTTATAACCCCATTCCCACAACACGGCCCTCCTTTTGGCCGCTGATGCAGCTGATGAATTCCCACCAAAGGGACTGAGTTCGATTTCAAGCAGATGCTGTGAGATAAAGATCTAGCAATCATTAAAAGAGATTACTAAAAGGGAGAGTTAGATTGTCAGATATTACAGCTGAAAGCAATTAAGACTCTCACAAGATAGAAATCCATTTATAATCCCCACACTATTGAGTTATCAGGCAATCTCCCCCACAATGAATACGAAGCACATCATTTCATAACACACAAGTTACAGTCAGGGACTGTCGTTCTTGGGGCTTTATTGCATCACAAAAGCGCTAATAATAACTGGAGCGGAGACTGATAATGGTAAAGAGTCGGGCTGAAAGACCACTTTAGTTCGCCAGACTTTCACATGACAATCATCCCACGATGAGGCTGCTGGTTTATGTTTAGCGTTTATGTTGTTAACCGTGACCGTGAATTTTAAAAGATTTTTATTATAACTAGACATCGGATCAGAAGTACATTCCATTGTGTCCTGGGACTAACATCTCCAACGTTTCGGAACTAGATAAAGGTTCCATCATCAGGGGAAAATAAGTGTCGCCTATTCTGCTGGGATTGTTATGTCTGGCTACCCCAAACAAACGAGCAGAATTAATAATCACTAGACCACGGAAGTTCATGCACTAAAAACCTGAAAATATGCAACTACTGTACTCCAACCACGAGAAAGTCTTCGGGGGCTGAGACGAAGCGGGATAATGCTGTGAATGAATGTTGATGTCATAAGGTAACACACGTGGGTACTCTTATCTCTATTGGCTAGCTCTCACAGCACAAACCATAACATTGATCACACATATTGATACTACCTAGTTACAAAATTAGATCACTGTTAATTGCTAGCAATAGGGACTGTCGAAATAAAATTGAATTCAAACGAAAACTTACTAGGTACTTGGTCAGTAATTGATTTCTTGTAAATAGTTTCTTCAATCTATCACAAAATATTTTAATATTCAGTTATTTCATCACTATACAATTTTGTTATTCTAGGTTTAATTTGTAATTCAGTAAATATAAAATACTCTTTGTTTCTCTATGATAAATTATCTAGCTTTAATTATTCAGGTAATATTTTCGTACTTCGATTTCTATTGTAATTGTAAATTAAATACTAATTGTAATTTTATTTGTAATTGTAATTGTAAATTTAATACTTATTGTAATTTTATTGTTCATATTGTAGTTGGAATCTCCTGGTAGAGGGGCAGAGAAGGCCTGATGGCCTTATCTCTACCAGGTTTAATAAATAAATACTAATACTAATACTAATCTCATGGTCTTTTAATCCCTCCATACAGGAAATAACATATGGAGGAGAGGCCATGATTTTTAAACTGATGTCATAACGGTAATATCGTCTATCTACTTCGTTCCAATAGATGACGCAATAGTAAGCACATTCCTTTCACGGTTGATCTCCTGGTTGGAAAGCAGTATGCAGTAAAATCTGTCGAAATACGAGCTAAAATTGAAATATATGCAGTAAAAAATACACTTTTACAGTTTTATTTCAGTTTAATAACATCACATAAATGAACATAATAACACTGAACAACAAGAATTTTGCTCCGACTTCAAACAACGTGTCCCTTATGGTCTGGTGTGCGCTGAATCCGAAAATGCATCTCTTTTCTTCGTATCACGTAAGGTTTTTAAGATATACTATGATTTCACTTTTCGACAATTACTCCCCCAGGAAACATCTGGCACGAGTTGGGGGTTGTAAACCAAAACAAAAGCTAATGCATTTTATGAGTTTATGACTTATTTCCGGTATCTTATGGTTGTTGGCATGTTATTTTGTACTTCTAATAAATAAACAGATATTGGTCCCTTCTATTCAGTAAATTTCATAACAGTTCAAAGTGAGGTCTACGCAATGAACAAACAAGGGTGTGGTTTTCAGTATTTAAAAGAAAAGTTTACCATTTTGAGTGAAGATAAATTAAAAGAGGGGATTTTCATAGATACATAAATTCACAAAGTCATGGCTGACTCTTTGTTTGAGAAAAAACTTTCCGTTACAGAAAAAAATGTCATGGTGCGTTTTCAAAGATGTTTGCTCAAATTCCCTTGGAAATTCTAAGGCAGACAACTACATAGAACTTGTTGTGGAAACCATGTCAAGTGTGTATATGAGAAAATGGGGCGTAATATGTCTCTCAAAATACATTTATTACATTCCCATTTGGATCTTTTCTCCTAATGTTGGAGCGGTAAGCAACGAGCATGGGGAAAGATTTCATCAAGAAATATCTAAAATGGAAAGGAGGTATAAAGGAAGATCATCATCCTGCATGCTTGCAGGCTATTGTTGGTTCCTTGTAACAGAAGTCATCCAGAAAATGTTTTTAACTGTAAGTTCAAATTCCGAGATTTTTCTCATTATACGCATGAAATATTCTTATTGTTGTTTTAAACCATGTAACATCATAGGGAAAACACGAGAATTTTACTGGAAGCAAGTAAAGCGATAGGTTTGGAAGTAAATCCCGAAAAGACAAAGTATATGATTATGTGTCGTGACCAGAATATTGTACGAAATGGAAATATAAAAATTGGAGATTTATCCTTCGAAGGGGTGGAAAAATTCAAATATCTTGGAGCAACAGTAACAAATATAAATGACACTCAGGAGGAAATTAAACGCAGAATGAATATGGGAAATGCCTGCTATTATTCGGTTGAGAAGCTTTTATCATCTAGTCTGCTGTCAAAAAATCTGAAAATTAGAATTTATAAAACAGTTATATTACCGGTTGTTCTGTATGGTTGTGAAACTTGGACTCTCACTAGGAGAAAGGAACAGAGATTATGGGTGTTTGAGAATAAGGTTCTTAGAAAAAATATTTGGTGCTAAGAGGGATGAAGTTACAGGAGAATGGAGAAAGTTACACAACGCAGAACTGCAAGCGTTGTATTCTTCACCTGACATAATTAGGAACATTAAATCCAGACGTTTGAGATGGGCAGGGCATGTAGCACGTATGGGCGAATCCAGAAATGCATATAGAGTGTTAGTTGGGAGACCGGAGGGAAAAAGACCTTTGGGGAGGCCGAGACGTAGATGGGAGGATAATATTAAAATGGATTTGAGGGAGGTGGGATATGATGATAGAGACTGGATTAATCTTGCACAGGATAGGGACCGATGGCGGGCTTATGTAAGGGCGGCAATGAACCTTCGGGTTCCTTAAAAGCCATTTGTAAGTAAGTAAGTAACATCATTTTTGTAACCAGTACACATTTTTCAAGTATTATGAGGCATTTTGAATCCCTAGTGTGTTGTAATTTTACCAGTAGCACTGAAAAATTAAAAAAACAAGTTTTTTCATAAAAAATTAAATTCATTTTCCCCGGAAAATGGTACGTGATGGGGCAATTTGGATCTTAAATTCAGATTTAGAGCACACATATTAATAATATTCATCTATTTTTATTTCGGACAGAAAGTAAAAATTTGTTGTTCAATGTAATTTAAAGGAATAATTTGTCATCACGCCATCATCATATTTATTAAATCTAATTTGTCTTCAAAACCCGATTTCTTCAATAAATCTTTTCTGGTACTTTTTTCTTTCGGCATGTCAGCAGTTAAACTTGTAAGCAGATCGATTATGCCCTTGTTCTTCGCTTGGTTGTTCAGTAAAACTTATTGAAATATAAATTTATACTCCACGTGTCTTCATTTTCGCAGTTCTGTTTCTAGGAGCGCAGTAGCAGCATTGTCGTCGCAGCATTCCATGAGCTCAACTAATACGTGACTTTATTGTCCCAAATGTCTAAATACATTCATTTTTGGTTCTACGAAATCAGAGTAAAAGTCTGAATGACATCTAGGCGACGCGTATTTTCGCTTTAGCTGCTGAAACATTACACTTACACGGCTAGTGTGTACAATAATAATTGTGTTCAAAAAGAATGGGCCGACACTTGGTAGTTTAAATGTAAACGTTATCAATTCATTTTAAAAAGTGAATCTGATACAACGTTAATACAAATTAATTTGATTTTCTTTAAATAAATAAATAAATAAATAAATAAATAAATAAATAAATAAATAAATAAAGTAAGTCACCATCATCATCCATAGCGCTACAGCCCGGATCGGGCCTCGGCTTCCTTAAGAATTCTTCTCCATCGGTCTCGATCTTTAGCCACCGTCCACCAGTTCTTCACTCCAAGCCTCTTAATGTCATCCATAACACAGTAAATAAGTAAGTAAATAAGTAAATAAATAAATAAATAAATAAGTAAATAAATAAATATATATAAGTAAGTAAGTAAATAAATAAATAAATATATAAGTAAGTAAGTATGTAATAAATAAATAAATAAATATATAAGTAAGTAATAAATAACTAAATAAATAAATAAAGTAAATACATAAATAAATAAATAAATAAGTAAATAAGTAAGTAAATAAGTAAATAAATAAATAAATAAGTAAATAAATAAATATATATAAGTAAGTAAATAAATAAATAAATATATATATAAGTAAGTAAGTATGTAATAAATAAATATATATATATAAGTATGTAATAAATAACTAAATAAATAAATAAAGTAAATACATAAATAAATAAATAAGTAAATAAGTAAGTAAATAAGTAAATAAATAAGTAAATACATAAATAAGTAAATAAATACATAAATAAATAAAATAAATAAAATACATAAATAAAACAAATAAAATAAATAAATAAATAAATAAATAAATAAATAAGTCATCATCATCATCCATAGCGCTACAGCCCGGATCGGGCCTCGGCTTCCTTAAGAATTCTTCTCCATCGGTCTCGATCTTTAGCCACCGTCCACCAGTTCTTCACTCCAAGCCTCTTAATGTCATCCATAACACAGTAAATAAGTAAGTAAATAAGTAAATAAATAAATAAGTAAATAAATAAGTAAATAAATATATATATATACGTAAGTAAGTAAATAAATAAATAAATAAATAAATATATAAGTAAGTATGTAATAAATAAATAAATATATATATAAGTAAGTATGTAATAAATAACTAAATAAATAAATAAAGTAAATACATAAGTAAATAAGTAAGTAAATAAGTAAATAAATAAGTAAATACATAAGTAAATAAATACATAAATAAATAAAATACATAAATAAAACAAATAAAATAAATAAATAAATAAGTAAATACATAAATAAATAAATAAATAAGTAAATAAGTAAGTAAATAAGTAAATAAATAAGTAAATACATAAATAAATAAAATAAATAAAGTACATAAATAAAACAAATAAAATAAATAAATAACTAATAAATAAATAAATAAATAAGCAAGTAAATAAGTAAGTAAATAAATACGTAAGTAAATAAGTAAGTAAGTAAATAAGTAAGTAAACAAGTAAGTAAATAAGTAAGTAAACAAATAAATAAAATAAATAAATAAAATAAATAAATAACTAACTAATAAATAAATAAATAAGTAAATAAATAAAATAAATAAATAACTAATAAATAAATAAATAAAATAAATAAATAACTAATAAATAAAGAAATAAGTAAATAAGTAAGTAAACAAGTAAATAAGTAACTAAATAAGTTAGTAAGTAAATAAGTATGTAAATAAGTAAGTAGATAAATAAATAAGTAAATAAGTAAGTAAATAAGTTAGTAAATAAGTAAGTAAATAAGTTAGTATGTAAGTAAATAAATAAACAAAAACAAATAAATAAATAAAATTAATAAGTAAATAAATACGAGTAAATACTTTAAACATTCCAGCAATATCCTTAATATTTGCGCCGATTTGAAGCCGTTTACTAATATTTATTTTGTCAGAAATACTCAGACGTTAACGTGTTTGTGACATGATGTCTTACAGGTATGCGGGGGCTTGGGTTCTCGTCACAACAGACCACGTTGTACTGTTTTCTGATTTCTTTAGACTGAAACACATTCTACTAAATAGAAGGAGCAGTGTATTACAGAATACTTATCAGAAAACAAAGAAGTGAATCATGAACAAAATATACTGCCTAATAACATAATATGCTTGCTCTTGACAGTGCTCTTCACTAGACACAAGACCACAGATCTAACTCATGTGACAGATACGAGATTACTGCACAATGGATGTTTCCTGTGATTAGCCAACGAATGACATAAAATACGAGGAAGTTTCATTATCTTCGTCAATTGCTTGTAAAAGTTTAATCATCTGACAGTGTGTAGTCATGCGGAGATCATAAAACTGAAAACGTCATAACTGCGGAACATTTAGGAAGGACATTTATCTTGAGACAGTTAAATGACGTAAGATAACGAACGACACCACAACTTTCCTATTCGGATGGGTTTTGAGGTCTTAGTTTCACAGACAAATAAACATTAATGGCATGATGACGTATGCAAGAATGTGTTCGGTAGTCTAGTGTTTACCTAACTTGCCATTAGATCGACATTCACGTTCGTGCCAGGTCAAAGTTGGCGAACTTTTTAGGGACATAAAAACAATTAGAACAAATTTCTTTGCAAGGGGAACAAAGTCGGGGTCTCAAGTTGTAGATTTTGGCACTTACAAGAATCCTGCTGTTTATTGCGAGGCCTCCAGGTAAAATTACTGGGAAATTATTCCTCACCTGATCAACTTTCTTGCATTTCGGGCAAACGTCTTCCGGACGTCGTCTCAAAAGAGTACAGATATCTCTAAGACAGCGTTGTAATTCATGTACGTGTTACTGCAGACGGGGAGTACTTCAAGCGGCACGCGTGCTACTTTTCTTCCAAGCAAGAGAGCCACTACCATTGTCTACAGATAGCGAGTACGACTCGTGCTCTGACAAGGGAAGAGTTTCGGCTCGAACAGGAATTTCATATCCAAAATTTGTATACAGGCCCATCTTTACATCTCTGTAAAGCTCTCAAAAGCATTCGTTTGTGTAATGTGTTGTTTGTCTGTTAGAGCACTGTACAAGTTGAGGGGTGGGGAGAGCACTGCACAAGTTGAGCGGATGGGACACCTTACCCGTAAGCCTAGCCTAGCCTAGAAGCTAGTGCGAGTGGTAAAATGTCTAAACCCTATTTAAGAACATCTTTCTCCAACGTTCTGTCTGAAAATATTGCAGCTAATCAAAAATGTACACTGTTGTGTGAGTCATTGAATGTGCACAAGGACACAACCTTAATAAATGAATCATAACAAAGCTAAGACATGGAATGTATGATCATTACACCTAAAAAAACTAAATATTTCCAGCCTCTGGATATCTACTCGTATTTCCTTAGACAATACAAAATATATGCTCGGAGGGTAACAGATTGCATAAGGACTCTTGCTGAGAATCCAGCACTTAACTTGGAAAATCGAGTGTTTATAATGAAAATGCACTCTGTTATTCATAACCAGTTGTCTGCTCCAGTATACCGCCCTATGCTTCAGTATTCCTGGCAGTCAGAATCCTGAACAAGTCTCGGACTTCAAAAATGTAATTCAGGTAGCATTTGATTTTTCAGCACTGGAGTGTGGTTCAGAAGATTGTTCAGGTGTTGCTTCTGCGTGTTGTGCTTATTGCTCTGCTCCATGCTGTTTCATGCATTTTATAGAGAATCCTCATGTACATTTTTAAAGAAGTGTATTGTCCAATACCAACCAAACAGAGAGTTACACAAATGAATGCTTTTACGGTCTTCATCACCATGTACAAATTTTTAACCAAAAATTCCTGTTCGAGCCGAAACCCTTCCCTTGTGAGGCTGAGGCGTGATTTCGAATCCCGCTTGGGCTGATTACATTGAACAACAAAAATTTTCCTCCGACTTAAAACAATGTGTCCCTTATGGTTTGGTGTACGCTGAATTCGAAAATACTTCTCTTTTCTTCGTAAGGTTTTTAAGATGTACTATGAGATCACTTTTCGGTAAGCGCCCCCCTCCCCAAGGAGACATCTGGCGCGGTTTGGGGTTGTAAATCAAAACAAAAATGCTAATACACTTTAGGCCTATGTGTTTATGGCCTATTTCCGGTTTCTTATGGTTATTGGCATGTTCTTTTTTATTGGGTTATTTTACGACGCTCTATCAACATCTAGGTTATTTAGCGTCTGAATGAAATGAAGGTGATAATGCCGGTGAAATGAGTCCGGGGTCCAGCGCCGAAAGTTACCCAGCATTTGCTCGTATTGGGTTGAGGGAAAATCCCGGAAAAAACCTCAACCAGGTAACTTGCCCCGACCGGGATTCGAACCCGGGCCACCTGGTTTCGCGGCCAGATGCGCTGACCGTTACTCCACAGGTGTGGACGCATGTTCTTTTGTACTTCTAATAAATATTCGTCTCTTCTATTCAGTAAATTTCGTAACAGTTCAAAGTGAGGTCTTTGCAATGAACAAACAATAGGCCTACATATAGGCTAAGTGTGTACACAGTAGGCCGATATAGAGATTGTAGCACACTCATTATTTTGACCACCAGCCGCTGCTGGGCCGTTTACAGAAAGAAAACACAATTTTATGGAAATATTTATTGTAACAGATATATATATCTTAACAGATATATATATATCTTTTGTGTTAGTTGGGAGGCCGGAGGGCAAAAGACCTTTGGGGAGGCCGAGACGTAGATGGGAAGATAATATTAAAATGGATTTGAGGGAGGTAGGATATGATGGTAGAGACTGGATTAATCTTGCTCAGGATAGGGACCAATGGAGGGCTTATGTGAGGGCGGCAATGAACCTCCGGGTTCCTTAAAAGCCAGTAAGTAAGTATATATATATATATATATATATATATATATATATCTTAGAGGTATTTTTCAACACATCTCCCACCGGAAATGAGACATTTGTCATACCGTGGGATCAACTTTTGTATTCCTGTACGACTGTAATTAATGTTACAATACTTCTTGCATAAAACGTTTAACAAAAACCAGAGTTATTTCAATGGTCGGTATCTCGAAAACAGATTTTTGGCGCTTGGTCTCTTATGGCTATTCCATATTATGAAATCGATCAGTAAAAAACCTCGCATTTTTATACTCTAATTTTTCCCTACTTATACAAGGTGCTGAGGGGAGTGCATTTTCAAAAATATACTACCGAAAGTCAAACGGTTTTCGTATTATTGAGCGACAGATTTAGCGTATTTTATAAAAACAAGTCTCTTTCAGCGCTCAGAACTCTGGAACCGTTTACTGCAGAATATTGAACGAGAGCTTATTTTGAAGCTCACATTTGGTAGGTTATGTTAAGAAGTAATCCTTATTTTTATTGCATACAGTGAGATAGATAATCTGATTTTACTTACTTTTAGGCTTTTTGGCCATTTGTAAAAATGTAAAAAATATTGAGAAAAAAACCTTGCATTATTAAGAGGGATTCGGAATTGTTTGCTTAGTGGCACGGCAATACGTTTCGGGGGCATTAAATAAATTATTTTCACACGCCTAGACTTGAACGGCGCAGTACCGCAAGCACTGGCCGAGAGCTGAAGATAAGCGAGCATTGGGCATCATTTTACTCCTGTGTTTATGAAAACCTGTGATAAAGCTAGCACAGCCATGACTGCTAGACGACACATCACGTGTTTATGTCTATTGGCCTTGCTTCCCTCCCGCCTCACAGTCAGCTGGTTAGTTCACGCGCGTACTATTTATTTTCTTTATTTGATATTTTCAGTACTTTCTTACGTCCCACCAGTAAAAAATGTGTTTACTTGTACTTTCAATGCGGAATCTAACCATATATTTTAAAAATATTTTTTCGTGGGCAAAGGCGTCTTAATGAAGAAAAATCCAAATTTCTCCATTTCCATAAAAAGTAAGAAAAACTGTTTACACGTCAATATAAACTTTAACTTCTCAGCATCAAAATAAACCATGATTTTGATCATTGGGTAAAAGGGTTTCGGAGCCACAACAGTTTAAAGTTGCTAATTTTATGAAAATACGATAAATTTCAATATTATTAATTTAAACACTATGAAGTTCTGATGCCTCAAACTTTGCACAAAGCATTAGGCCTATATCACAGTTGTCTACGGACAGAAAAATTTTCATTGTATTTAAAAATTGCAAGGTCAATTTTCTCTATATTTCGGTCGATTTGAGATGCAATAGCCCAATTGCATAACTTCGTCGAACTGTAAAGACCCGTTCCGGGCTCAGCTCTCGAAAGTGTGAAGCAAAGTCCATGTAACGGGAAGAAAAACTAAAGAATACGCCCAAAAAAGCCGCAGAATGTTTCAAATTATTTCTATAAGGAGGAAATCAAGTTTCAGTTGTAGAATTAACTCCACGAGTCAATGAACACGATCATTTGAATATATTATAATGTTGGGGGGAAGCTGGGAAGAGCTCTACAGCACAAACTTCGAAGTTTGAACAACTTCCAGAAACAAAATATCTCTCTGTTATTGATTCTCAATGCAGATCCTGCAAACTGATCAACTTACGAAGGACTCAGACTTTACAACTTGGCAGATTTTCATTTCATGCAGAAGACTTGATATTAATGAATCTTTAATTCACTCCGCCTGTTCTTAGACCTGTTCTGTTGCACTGAAAACCGGTAAAATAGTATCAGAACACGCTATTAATTAAAGCGTACACCATTTCCCGTGTCAGTATATGTAAAATATACGTATGTAATAAAATATTTCCGTTTAGTAATGTCATATTTTCTCGCCTTACAGCCTACTGTAACCAGTGCACTCTGCTCTTTTCAGAACCGATGGTACGAATGCAGAAAGTTCTGTTTTCTTGTATATGATCTCCAACCGAAACGAAATAATAATAATTTATTTATTTTATTTATTTACTTATATTTATTTACTTATAAGTAATGTGCTGTACAACAGCCAGTGGCCAATTATAGTTCAGCACAAAGAATATAACAAAAACATTAGCAATAATTTACAATAAAAGTACAAAGAAATAATTAAATTAATGGCAATTAATTAAAATGACTATTACACTCTTACTACGTCATATTACTTTTGACCAATAAAACGGTACGAAAGGACGCATTTCAACCAATCATGGCTGCTTATCGCACAATTTTATCGCGTCCCTAGCATTTGTTTATTTTTATCACTACCAAAGAGTTTTTAATATATAACTAGAGATACCAACGGCGCTAGTTTCGCGTACAAAATTGAACCGCTGTTCGGCCGCCATTAAAGGGAGTTGATGCATCCCCGGGAGTGCGAGTAATTCATGTTTATTGAGGAATACGTATAAATATAAGTACACTTGAAGGAAAATAATAAGAAAATGGTGAAATACTGCGTTGCAAATAATTGTTCGAACATAGCTACTATTGTAGGATGCTCAGGAAAGCAGACCTATCTTAATATTTGAAAGAATGTTCCAAATGAAGTTCCTCCTTTGAATGTGTTTACAGATTGTCGGAATATTTCTTGGATAAAGTTTTTCCAGAAACACATTAATCAGGTTTATAAGGTTGGTTTCAACAATGCATGTAAGGATTAGGTGCCATCACATTACAGTGGATTATAATAGCAGAGTGCATAAGAAAATCCTCAGACTATATCTGTCTAAAACTGTTTTGTTTCACGATAAATGAATTAATCATGTAATTTCCGTTTTGTAAAGTATGTACTTCTAGTTTTTGGTTGTATTATATGCAAAGAAATTAGTGAAAATATAGCTGATGGCCTCCTTAGGCCTATTATTACCACTACTACTAGGTCTATTATTACCACTACTACTAACTAGGTCTCACTACTACTAGGCCTACTAATTCCACCAAAATTAGGCCTACTATTGCCACTACTACTAGGCCTACTATTACCACTACTACTAGGCCTACTATTACTACAAAAACTAGGACTACAACTACTAATACTAGGCCTACTATTACCACTACTACTAGGCCTATTATTACCACTACTACTAGGCCTACTATTGCCACAAAAACTGTACCTAGTACTACCACTACTACTATATATCCACTATTACCACTGCTACTACTCCTACTATTACCACTACTAATACGCCTACTATTACCACTACTACTACGCCTACTATTACCACTACTACTAGGTCTATTATTACCACTATTACTAGGCCTATTATTACCACTATTACTAGGCCTATTATTACCAATGCTACTAGGCCTACTATTACCACTACTACTAGGTTTATTATTACCACTACTACTAGGCCTATTACCACTACTACTAGGCCTACTATTACCGCTACTAATCGTATTAAAAAGTCTGTACTGACCTCAAACCTGGTGGTCATTAACTACACAATGAATAGATTGTTTTATGATAAAATTTATTCTCATTATATTTTAAATCATTTACCAGAATTTTTATGATCTCATATTTCACCACTAAATATTTTCAAAGCACCATATACCTTCCTCTTTCTTTGCATGAAAGGACTGAAATATAGATCATTTTAAATATTACAGTAAATATCAATTATTGTGTCCTTAAAACAATACTAGTAATACTGCAAATTAATGTTGACATTGCCATTATTCAATATTTCACATACTTATCCCGAGTGTATATGGGTGATTTAATTTATTTTTTAGAATATCGCCAAAGATGAATCATTATAATACTTTAATAAATATAGCGCTCCTCTGCATTCATGTTTGTTTCATCACGACTCATCCTTTGTAAAAGATGTTTAAAACAGTGTCTATCACCAGGCTACATCAAGGTATTGTGGTACTGTTTTCGAATTTCGCGCCGCAAACACTCCCTTTAATGGCGGATGCTAGCCGATTCAATTTGTGACATTTTTCTTGCCTGCCACTTATGGGTATGTGACTCTAGTAAGTATTACAAACTCTTTGATCACTACCCTAGCATTTGTTTCTTTGTTTGCCAACATTTCAAACTGCACTGGTCTGGCCGTCAAAAAACAGAAAATTACAAACCACTTCAGTCGATGCACATCACTTTCAAATATGACTCGCATTTTGGCATTCAAGAACAAGGATTAATAAAGATCACTGGTCATATATGAAGAGCACCATTCGGAAATCCTGAATGAGTTGAGGGATACACCATGTACACCAACGAGTTCACTTCTTTTACGCACACGTCCAATATAACATCAACTGAACCACCAAAACATTCAAATTTGAAAATTGTACTTTCAATAATTGTTTCTTTTAAAATCATCCATGTTTATTTTTTATTTCATCATCGTTAATTAAAACGTTTCTTGTTTATTTCATCATCCCTAATTAAAACTTTTCTAACACTTGTTTATATTATTTAGGTTATGTTTGTTATAGCTTCTGCTATATGATATTATGGATAGTCACGTATCAGAGATTGTTTAATACTAAGATTTATTGAAAATCATCTGTCAAGTGACAGATACCATGGCATCAGTAAGGTTATGTAATGATTTATTTTTCATTTTAATATTCTAACAATATTATTTATATAACACTGCTTGAAGACTTCGAATGCAACAGCGGCCGTAAGTTTGTGTGTCTGACGGGAGCATGGACATTAGTGAAGGGGTGAGAGTGAAGTACATTCAGAAATGCAGGTACAATAAAAATGCAAGTAAAAATAAAATGATGTCCCTGTAGAAGGATTTCTACATTAATAGGCATCGCCCTAATGTGAAAAATAAGAAGATGACTTTTCATAACCTTGAGAATAGTTAGGACGAAACAGCCTACAGGAATCTATACTTTGTGGTAAATTATCACAATTGTAAATTGTAAATTATTTAAAAATAGCGTGTAAGAGGGCCTTAGACTAGAAATATTTAGTTTAAATGTAGTTCTGTTTATAAGTATGCATAAGGATGCAATTATTTGACCTATTTGAACTGTTGTATCAGTGAAGCGAGGTGAGTCAGTGAAGTTATGGTTTTACAGTGCAGTGAACAGTTCCGATCAGTGATAATTTATAGCGTCAATGAAATGTGTTCTATAGTGGCAGTGAAATGTGTTACAGAGTGTCCAGTGAAATGTGTGCTAAAGTGAAAGACTATTGAAACTTATGTAGGACCTATACATAATTATGTAGGTTGTGTTGTAAAATTAGGTGTTTTATTTTATGTTTTATTATTATTGTGTTAAATTGTATTGTGTATTCTTATTGTATTGTGTATAAAATTGTATATGTGTTGTAAATTGTATTATGTATTGTAAATTTTATTGTGTATTGCTTATCATTTTATTGTGTATTGTTAATATTGTATATACCACTGCCACCGGGTGCTTGCCCACTTGCAGTGTAAATAAATACATACATACAAATGGTGATTATAATGTTTTCATACCAATCTTCAACTAACATGCAATTCACAGTGTTGTTAAACAGAATATTATGCAATAAAAAAAATTGCATTACAGGAAGGGAGATCTGAATCACCCTTCTATTCACACGAGTCGACATTTGTAGTCCCAAGTAACACATTTGTTGTTCCATCACGCATAACGAAACAGTAGAATATCCAGGAGGAAGGGGAAGACGGCATTCGTTTATTATCATATCACGCATTCAGAACCAGTAAAATATCTACAAGGAAGGGGAACAAGACACTTTGTTTCGTTTTGGTTCTTCGCCTTCGTTCGCTGAATCATTTGCATAGGAATGAATCACAGAGGGCGTTGCCCTGATGTCACACACTGCACAATATACCCGACCCGGTTTCGACGCTTCAATGAATGATTTATCTGGGAGCAAAGACAGCAAGGCCGGTCCGTTGTACGCCTCGAGCTTCGGCAAGTACGAATCGATTTCGATTAAATTTAGACTGATGAACACTAGTTCTTATAAATATGTTAAAACTGTACTCAGCTAGAGTTAAAAAAAGTAACGTTTCTTACTATAAGTTGCACAAACTCGGGTTCGATTCTCGGCAAGGAAGAAGAGATTTATCTTCTCTCATCTTTTCTCCAATGTTGCCTTAAGAAATATCCTTGGCCAATCTGACTTCATCACCTAACAACATTTCTTTCAGTGAATATCTTGTGTTGAGTCTTCTCTTTCAATCATGACGGAAAATCCAAGTGATCCAAATCTCGAGGGGAGGGGGGATATAATAATAATAATAATAATAATAATAATAATAATAATAATATATATTATTATTATTATTATTATATATTATCATCATCATCATCATCATCAACAACAACAACAACAACATTCACTCTTTTCTTGAACTAACTTCATCGGGTATTTTGACTTCAATGGTGGTAGTGGTCTCGTCTCCTATATCTCGCCCTTGTTGAATTTCGAAACTGAATAACCCGTGGAAAAAAGCACGCTTGTTATAGTAGTATACGTTACAAGAGCGGTATGTTGACGTTTTCATGGTCGAGGAAAAGATTGAAAAAGCGAAACGTAGTTGTGCTTTTTTAATTTCCGAGAACATGAAAACAAACATACCGCTCGTGTATCGTACATTTTTTTGTGCGAAGATCGTTTATTACATACCTGAAAGACGAATTTCTAATTAGTTGCAATGAAATCTCCATGTTGGTTTCTGTTTAATGACGGCAACTTCGGAAAACCAAAATATCTTTCTTCAAACTTGTTGCTATAAAATGTTTTCTGTGTTTACTATACTCCAGCAGGCAGTGATATACGTCTGTCTTTTTTTCCCCCCAGTCTATAAATGTGAACTTAAAACAAACGGTAAGGTTATGTAATGATTTATTTTTCATTTTAATATTTTAACAATATTATTTATATAACATATTGCAGTAATAACATCGGCATCTGGAATCTTGTTGATTTTTTCACGGCTTCCTTAATGTTACTTGTATCAGGAATGCAATAAGTTTTGTGGAGTAGTAGACTTTACTTAATTTTTGCAAATATTTAAAAACAATAATTAACAGTGCAATTTAGGTGAAATTGCAGTGGTAAGTTTCCAATTTATAATTATTACTATGTTAAACGTCTCTAAAAATAATACGTTAAAAGCCTAAAGCAGTAAAATGAATGTCGCGCTTAAGCGGTAAGAAGAGGGAAATTGTTATGTGTGTTACGTTGGGAATACGGAATGTGATATTTCACACTTACCGCGTATTGGTTCTGTGCGGAAAACAAGCAAATACGCACGATCTCGCACAAAATATTATTATGATGTACCGAAGTAGATATATTTCCGTGCAGAAATATACTTCGGTACATCGTAATAATATATATGCGGAAAATAATCACTTAGTGATTTAAGACGGCACTTACGCCGTCGGATCCCGGCCACTTAGTCACTCGTAATGAGTGCACCTCTGTGCATAGTGCGTTGGACATTGTGCCACTGTCACATATTCTGTGACACAGTACATGAGGGTAGACCACCAAAGGGAAAACTGAGAGGTAGAACTTAAACTGAGGGTAACAATTAATATTAGAGGAGAAAAATTAGCTCCGGCACCAGGGATCGAACCCGGGTCCTTGGTTCTACGTACCAAGTGCTCTCGTCATTGAGCTACGCCGAAGTCCAATCCACCAGCACCGGATCGAATTCCCCTCCTCCAGTGTGGCCTGACTCCAAGTTGGGCATGAATGTTGACATTTTATATTGTCAAATGCCATTATACAAGGAGCGCACTCAGTTGAGTGACTTGGTGGCCGGGATTCCACAGTAATATGCACAATAATGTGTGCAGGAATATGCACTGTTGCTAGAACAATCTACGTAAAGATTATTATTTTTTGGACCTACAGAATATAATTCTCTGTTATGATAACAATTAAGATATATTCTGTAGGACCAAAAAATAATAATCTTTACGTAGATTAAACTGAGGGGATTCGATCCGGCACTGGAACTGGAATCCGGTGTGGCTTAGTGGAAAAAGCGTCAGCACGTAGAACTGAAAACCTGAATTCGGTTCTCGGTGCCGCCGGAGAGAATTTTTCTCTGTTCTATCCATCCTTCATCATATGATAACGCAGAATTTCTGCACGGAAATATCATATGTAGGCCTACTTCGGTACATCATAATAATAAAGATCTAGTAGGCTGTGAACGGAAACGAGAACGGCAAAGTTAAAACTTGGCCAACTCTCCGTTCCCGTTCTCGGGTTCCGGCAAACTTCTCGTTAATTGAGAATGCTCACATTCAAAATACATATTAAAAAAAAATTCCTTTCTCGTTCTCGTCGTTTCCATTCCCGGTTTATTGTGAATCAGCCTTAACTGATGTGCTTTTCGAAATCATAAGATGACGTGCATGGTATTGTGTTATTGTGTGACAAAATTAGATTATGCTGTCTGTCCGTTATCTCGTGCTTTACATGCGCTATATAGAGTTACCAGAGTCTAGTATATACAGTTACGAAGCTCAATACGTAGTAAATATTCAAATTCAAATTTATTTACAATTTACATTTGAATTGAATACATGTGAATAGATACCCGAAATGAGCATAATGCTCGTGCTCGGGTACAGTCCAGTAGTCTACATAAATTTTACAGGGTTTAAATAATAATGCTGATGATATAAATAATAATAATAATAATAATAATAATAATAATAATAATAATAATAATAATAATAATAATAGAATAATCGTGAAAGAAATTATACAAAGATTGTAATACAAAACAATTCATTAATAATAATAACAATAATAATAATAATAATAATAATAATAATAATAATAATAATAATAATAACAGTGATAAAACAAAAATATTTACAACAATAAAATAAATACTAAGACGGATAAAATAAAATATAAAACCACTAGCGAGAGTTAACACAACTTAAATAAGCATATAATAACCGGAAAAAATGACGAACTCGAAAATCAACAGAAAAGTTCGTTGTATCGCAGACGACAGCAACCGCCGTATTGACATTGTGTTGTGCATTAATGGTAGTAGTGGGGAGCTGAGAGTCTACGTAACTGCCGTTCTCTTCGAATCTTCTCGTAAAATTATGGGAAGTTAATGCTGAAAAAACAAAATGTCTACGAGTCAAACTGTTCATTATTACCAGGATAAATACAAATATTACTGAAATATATTAATCGAGTTTCAGTTATAGATCTCTCCTTTTGTGCAAGATGTATCATATCAAAATATTTTATGAATGGCGGGGAAAATATAAATTTCAATAACTTTCTAGTGACAAGATATAGTGACAAGTACAATCAAGTGTATCTGTGGGGATGCTAAGGAATCATTTATTGGAGATATATCTTATAGGGTACATGCATCAGATAAATACAATAAAAATTAGTACCATATAATGCTATTAACACTTAAAAAAATTATAATAAAATTTATCAAATATCATACAAACATTTTCACTTTATTTTTAAACTTAAGAATGTGTAAATTGCTTAGGTCTGGATTATTTTTCAATACTGAATTGTATAGTCTTGGTCCATAATTCCTACTGTATCTTAATCCAGCTGTAGTGTGGCATTTAGGTTCTGCCAAAAGAGTTGGGACATTTCTTCTGGTGTTATGTACAGTATATTTTTTTTCAGTTATAAGATTCATTCGATATTTGTGAAAATAAGTTAGTAATGTGTGTTTATATATTTGCTCAATTTTTAGTACTTGGAATTCAGAATAAATAAATTGTGTCGGATAATCAATTGGTTTATGCAGACAAATTTTGATGATACGTTTTTGTAGTAATATTAATGAAGTTAAGATAGTCTTTGTCATTCCACCCCATCCTATTATTCCGTATTGGATGACTGATTGAAACAAACCTAGATAAATATGCATCCATAGATAGTTGCTAACCACTAGGATCGCTAATATCGCCTCATTACAGACAATGTGAAATAGTACCGGCACAGTCAATTGTTCCTAGCACCCTTACAACTCGAGCTTCGTGACTGTATATACTAGACTGTGGTGTTACTGTGGGACATAAAAATGGTACAGGGACATCATTTTATTTTTACTTGCATTTTTATTGTACCTGCATTTCTGATTGTACTTCACTCCCACCCCTTCACTAACGTCCTTGCTCCCGCCAGACACACAAACTTACGGCCGCTGTTGCATTCGAAGTCTTCAAGCACTGAAGTAAACACTGCAGTGTATAGTGTGTTTCTGAAATATGGATGCGTTTTCTATAGAAGAAAGAACCTATATTAATAATATCGTACTAAAAAATTATATTCAAGAAACGATAAATTCAATTTCAGAGAATATGATTCAAAATGTTTTTAATAATATGCGTAAAGAATTGAAGCCTGCATTGTAATGAACGGCAACCATTTTCAGCAACGTGTTTAAAAATTCAGATTAGCTTTTTTTGAATTGAGGTGGCTAGAAGCAAAGGAATGCTAGTGACATTTGTAATAACATGAGTTAAGTGCATCCAGTGTAAGCTAAAGTATCTAAAATTTTAGTGGCAAAGGGATATTTTAATCTCATCACACATTAAAATTTAAATAAATATTTCACCGATTTTACGAAAGCTTAAATATTTAAACCCCATTTCCTCAAAAGTAACTTAAGTGCACTTACAGCCCTTTACTTATGAGCCCTCCATTTAAATGGACTCTCTATATTGTATGTTAACACCAATAATTAATATGCTAAATAAAGTAGACATTACATAACGAATATAGCCGCCTGAAAAGTTGAGTTTTTGAAAAAAAAATGTTACTACTCTACTGTATTTTGATAAATTGCATAAAAGTGATGATCAAATTGAAAATCGTAATATCGTATTTCCCTACAACATAAATGGATACACTACTTTTCTCTCCTCCTATAGCTAGTAAAATGATTTGTTTACATATTGCACTAGTAACATCAAACTCCTGTAATGGAAGGGGGCAACAGTGTTTCCGAGTATAGCCAGGTTAATGTTAAAAATGTTGGTAAAAATAAAGTGATGACCCTGTAGATTGTTTTTGACGGATCCTTCATATGAACTCGCACACAAAGAAGGTTTCAGTGCCTCAGTAACATGAAATGCTGGTGTTAGTCTGCGGTTCGAAGCCAGGTCACGCACGGCTCATCGCACGCCGGTGGCCTCTATGAAATGAATGGACGAGGTGGGAGTCGATGCTGGGAGTGGCGTAGCTTATTCCATGGCTTGCCTCATTGCTCGTGGGCCGAGAAGGCCATTGCAGACGGTCCAAGTCCCGCATTGTCTTTGCTCTTTCTGCGCAGCTCTGTTTGTTTGGATAGAAGCCCCCTCTCAGTAGCGCCGCGAGCTACAATTCTAAGGAAGGACGTGTGTGTGTGTGTGTGTGTGTGTGTGTGTGTGTGTGTGTGTGTGTGTGTGTGTGTGTGTGTGTGTCTACACGGATCGGGAATTCGTTGGCACGACGGAAAGTCTTCCATTGTTACTCGGCGCCGGCAACTTGAATTTACATTTTAAGAGATGATTTCCTTGCTTTAAAGGATTTCTTTTTATTCCGGCTCACAAACACAGGGCGATTAAAAAGCGCTCTAACTACAGGCTGTTTCTTAGTTCAAAGATTGCGACACATACCCTATATAATCTTTCTATTTTTTTGTCTAATTATGACTATAATCGAATATTAACAATACTTTTTCTACGATAGTGCGTAAAGTTGTATTTTACCCACTGCGTAAAGCAGAGATGGGCATTGTGTCTCACTTGAGAATTTGTGCCTCACTGACCTTGTCACGGGTGGGATAGTCAAATGTCACTTGTTGAGGCAACTACAAAGAAGCTAAAATTGTGTAACTTGGGCGAAGTTCATAGAATTTTGATAAATTTATTTTTGCTGATGGATAGGCGATATTCTGTTTTCATCAAATTGTAAGCTTTTTTCACAGTAACAATCATGCGAAGATTCTGTAGTAAACTATCCTTTTGCCGGTTTTTGAATGTTGTTGTTATTGTTGGCGAGACATAAGGATTCGATCCAAGTTTTGGAATGTTCACAGACATATTTGATAGCAGGGCCTTGCCGAGTGATACATTCTTGAACATAAATCTCCTGAACTTTAGTACAGTAGCTATATCATACAGCATAGATGGGCATCGTGCCTCACTTGAGAAATAATGCCTCACTGACCTTCACAGAGCTTATCGCTCTGAGTGACATCATCTTCACAGTCCCCCATTCCTCCCTCACACAGCTCCTAGGCGTGGGCAGGTTCTATATCAGTTTCATAAGCAATATCAGTGGTGGCTTAATGGCTTTATCAAAGCAGTGTGTACGCGTTAGAAAACGATTATTTCATGAGAAAAGGGAGGAAGAGTTTTTTGCTGTTTAGAAGGGGAGAAGATACGATGTATGTTATGCTCGAAAATCATATTAGGCATTAATAAATTTAATATACAACGACATTACTCCTTCTGTCATAAAGAACATGCTGAATTAGAAGGTAAGACAAATTAAATGTTACTTTTCGAATTATTCCGAAGAAAATTTATGATCTTAACATTTGCATAGTATACTAAATACGATATTATACCTTAAACACGCTGCATTAAAAGGTACGAGGAATTAAATGTTGTTTGTACGTATTATTTCCAAAAGAAATTTGTTAAAAAAAAATATCAAATGTGCGTAGAAAACGAAATATGATTTTCTGAAATTATTTTAGGTCGAGAACGTGCAAATCTATTAAGTAATATTGATAAACGCCAGAATATTCAAGAAAATAAACGTAGACAACGTGATGGAATATTATTGGCTAGTTACGCAATTTCTCGCCTGTGATTTAAATCACTTCAGCTATGGAAAAGCAGTAAAGAGGTTTATGATTAAAGCTACCGAATTAATTTGCCAAATTGAATAAAAGTTTTCGAGAGTCTCACGTTAACCAAGCGTTTTCCTAATAATTCGCCACTGACCGCCTTAGCGATTACGATAAGGTGACGCAGGTCACAGCAGTTTATATTTCCCATCCTACTCTGCAGTCTCCTCTCCTAGTAAACTATTTCAAATCGAGTGCCTCACGTAACCGAAAATTGTGCCCATGTATGGCGTAAAGTAAAACATTAGTGCGCAAAAAGTAAGTAATCACTTTACATACTGCTATTCATTTTACGCATTATCAAAGAAAATGTAGCATTCAATGTACAAACTTCATTCCGTAAGAAATTAATGCCATACTTCGATCTTTCATCATTTAATTACACGTAACACAAATAAGTAACAAATTTAACATTCATATTTACATTTTAGCCCTTATTATTCTGAAGTTACATGTGGTACTCATTCCAACAAGTAACATTCAACTTTTTCTATCCACTTTGTTGATTATGGCCGGTTCAGACGGCCATGAAATCGTGATCATGAATAAAACAGGCTGTAATTCCATAGATACTTATTTCTCAATTGTTCTGAGTTTAGACGGCCATGACATCGTGATCTTATAACCTCTCTAGCTTGAAATATTTATTTAATGTAAATTTGTGTTAACATACAGGTGGGCCAAAAGTCATGCACCATAGGTATTATTCAATAGACAGATAGGTAGGTAGGTAGGTAGGTAGGTAGATAGATAGATAGATAGACAGGCAGACAGACAGACAGACAGACAGACAGACAGACAGACAGACAGACAGACAGACAGACAGACAGACAGACAGACAGACAGACAGATAGATAGATAGATAGATAGATAGATAGATAGATAGATAGATAGATAGATAGATAGATAGATAGATAGATAGATAGATAGATAGATAGATAGATAGATAGATAGATAGGCAGGCAGGCAGGCAGGCAGGCAGGCAGACAGACAGACAGACAGACAGACAGACAAGATAGATAGATAGATAGATAGATAGATAGATAGATAGATAGATAGATAGATAGATAGATAGATAGATAGATAGATAGATAGATAGATAGATAGATAGATAGATAGATAGATAGATAGATAGATAGATTAGATAGCTAGATAGATTAGATAGATAGATAGATTAGATAGATAGATAGATAGATAGATAGATAGATAGATAGATAGATAGATAGATAGATAGATAGATAGATAGATAGATAGATAGATAGATAGATAGATAGATAGATAGATAGATAGATAGATAGATAGATAGATAGACAGACAGACAGACAGACAGACAGACAGACAGACAGACAGACAGACAGATAGATAGATAGATAGATAGATAGATAGATAGATAGATAGATAGATAGATGGATGCCGAGGGAAAACCTATTAATTCTTAGAAATATTTTCACGATCTTGGCTTTATCCACCACAAATACAACTCCGTTAATGTCGATATTAATTTGAACTCGGGTTCAAGCTCATCATAAAGTAGCAATCTGACAACTGAGTTATCAAAGCGGCTTAACTGATTTAAGCTCGCTTTTGGGAACGATAAGAAACATATTGACAGACTGACGAGGCCGCATAACGAGGTTGAACACCCCTGTCTCTACATATTGTCAGAGATCAAAATTATGCATGTAAATACGATGAAGCGAACCCGTAATAATTGGAAACGGGCCTCGGGAGAGAGAGAGCGTTAACGTCAATAAGAACTGGTAGTTACATACGCCCAAGATTACCGTAATAAATGTTTGGGGAGGGCATCCCGGGCGATCACACTATCTTGGGGTCTCTGCTATTACAACAATACTGAGATACTTACAATAGCTGCATGGGGCTAAATTGAAGGGAAATGGAGAAAGTAACATAACGATCACCTCTACGAGAGTTAATCACCATGGTTACCTCCACTTCGGGATTTGTTTCACTCATCCGATCATTCTGAAATCCTAATTATCTAGCAACGAGGCGGTAAGATGATTAGAATGATCAGGAAGTGGCACAGTTACAACATTGGAATACATTCCTCATTTTAGATAGGTCTATAAGAGTTTCATTGTGAAAAGATGCCGGAAATGTATAAAACAAACAAATACTGTACTGACATTTTCTTTTAAATATTCATAAAGTTTTATGAAACATGTACGCTTCCGAAAAAAAAAAAAAAAAAAAAAAGCCATCTTGGAGAAAAAAAAATTGTCAACAGTAATCTCACTAGAGGTTTTGATTTATCTAGAGAAAATCAAAACTCGAGTGGGATTTAATTGACTATTACACGATTAGAAGAAAGTATATAAAGATTAGAAGTAACAAAGTTACAATAAAATATTAATTGGCTTACGAAAATACAACTGTCTTCAAATGTATTATTGTATCATCTCAACATTACGTTAGATGGCAGTAGTGTTTTATGATGATGTTTTCTTGTTACCGGTATCAGTTGTGCCAACTATGGAATCATCATTGAACTCTGTGGACTGTTACTAGTCAAGAAGGCTTTGTTGATTCAGTTTCATTTTTATTAAAACATTTGCATTCCATTTCAATCATCCAGATCCCATATCCATAATATATAGCAGAAGCTATAACAAACATAACCTAAATAATATAAACAAGTGTTAGAAAAGTTTTAATTAGGGATGGTGAAATAAACAAGAAACGTTTTAATCAACGATGATGAAATAAAAAATAAACATGGATAATTTTAAAAGAAACAATTATTGAAAGTGCAACTTTCAAATTTGAATGTTTTGGTGATTCAGTTGATGTTATATTGGACGTGTGCGTAAAAGAAGTGAACTCGTTGGTGTACATGGTGTATCCCTCAACTCATTCAGGATTTCCGAATGGTGCTCTTCATATATGACCAGTGATCTTTATTAATTCTTGTTCTTGAATGCCAAAGTGCGAGTCATATTTGAAAGTGATGTGCATCGACTGGAGTGGTTTGTAATTTTCTGTTTTTTCACGGCCAGACCAGTGCAGTTTGAAATGTTGGCAAACAAAGAAACAAATGCTAGGGTAGTGATAAAATTAAACAAATGCTAGGGACGCGATAAAATTGTGCGATAAGCGGCCATGATTGGTTGAAAGACGTCCTTTCGTACCGTTTTATTGGTCGAAAGTAGTGTGACGTAGTAAAAGTGTAATTGTCAGCTTAATTTCATTATGGCATATTTTTAAATGTCTCTGCACATGAAAATCTTCAATAATAGTTATTTATGCAACGATCATTAATGATAGCTACTGAGACAAGCTTCGGAGACATCCGCTAGCGTTGAAATCTCACAAGTGTCTTAATACCCATTATATGAGAGTTAAGACTGGTTCACAATAAACCGGGAACGGAAACGACAACGACAACGTAAATATTGAAATAAATGTATTTAAATGTGAGCATTCACAATTAATTTTCACGTTCCCGTTCCCGGGCTCCGGAAAGCTTCTCGTTAAGGCTGGTTCACAATAAACCGGAACGGAAACGACAACGAGAACGAGAACGGAAATAATGTTAAAATAAATGTATTTAAATGTGAGCGTTCACAATTAACTATTGTGAACGCACACATTTAAATACATTTATTTTAACATTTCCGTTCTCGTTCTCGTTTCCGTTCCCGGTTTATTGTGAACCAGCCTTTAATTGTGAATGCTTACATTTTAATGGGCCTACATTTATTTTAATAATATTTCCGTTCTCGTTCTCGTTGTCGTTTTCGTTCCCGGTTTATTTTGAATCAGCCTTCACATACAACTGTTTTTCTACGACTTGTAGTAAGGTTAGACACAAATTAATTAATTAATTAAAAATTAAAGTTAATGTTTCAATACATACTTCCCTATATTGACAATATGCAAATGAATATGATTTTAGATAGTGGGAAACAAAATAGTAACGTTTGAGACAGTGGGAAACAAAAGAATGCAAGTGATTCTTATTTGCAGTTCCTATATGTACGGAAATAAATAAATGAAATCACAGTTCCTTTTGTAAATTTTAACGTGTACGAGAAATTGTGTTTCAAAATTGTATTGTTCATAATATGTAAAAGCAGGAAATGTGTAGTTTTGTAGTTGTTTCCATTTTAATTGGGTTTACTACAATTTTGCAGTTTGATTAAAGCATTTAACATCTCGAAATCAACGGTATTTATTGAAATAAGAAATCTGTATCGAAATGACAACCTGTATAGAAATGAATGGCATTCATTTCAGTATGGTTGTAGAAAATAACATAACTAGGACGTGAAACGTATCTTCAGCGGACGACTATTTATGTTTATGAACGAAGCGTAAGCCGTGATCGTAATAATCATACGAGGCTGCTGAAGGTTTGACATACTTGTTATACACAATATTTTTTGGTACTCAGTCCGTATAAAGTGGTTTCTAAAACTAGTATAGACCAAAATTTAAGGGAAGTAATGGGTAAAAGTCAAAAGGAGGATAGTAATGATAAAGGAAACTTTTAATAGAAAAAGGAAAATATTCTGTGGACCTCAGGAAAAAGAACTAAGGAAGAGAATAGTCGAGTGCTTTGTGTGGAATTGTATGGAGACAGAAACATGGACATTACGACGAAGTGAAGAGAAGCGACTTGAAACATTTGAAACGTGGATATGGAGAAGGATAGACAGTATTAAATGTACAGACAGAACAAGAAATGACGCTGTATTGGAAAGGGTTGGTGAAGAAAGGATGATGCTGAAACTGGTGAGGAAGAGAAAAAGGAATTGACTGGGTCACTGGCTGAGAAGAAACTGTCACTGGAAGGTATAGTGAACGGTCGAAGAGTTCGGGGCAGAAGATATCAAATGATAGACGACATTAACACAAACAACAAGACGTTTATGATCTACAGCATGATTTGGACAGACTATATAGATGGAGTATCGATAATTTTCTTCTGTTAAATCTTAATAAATGTTGCTTTATGACATATTCTAAAAATAAGACAGTTTCTCAAAATTCGTATGAAATTAATGGTGTGAAGTTACCTAGAGTAGAACCATTTAAGGATTTGAGTATTTATTTTACACACAACTTATGTTTTAAAATGCACTTAAATCACGTGGTAATTGATGCATATAGAAAATTAGGATTTATAATCAGAAATACAAAAGAATTAAAAAATATCCATACTATTGATACTCTCTATAAAAATATGGTTAAAAGTAAGCTAGAGTATGCGTCTGTAATATGGTCACCTCAGTTCCAGTCCCATCAGATGCAAATAGAAAGGATACAGAAAAGATTTTTACGTTATTTATATTTTAAAAAACATCACGTGTCGTCTTACGACAAGCAAATTTCATATAATCAGTTACTTTTTGAATTTAATTATAAAACTTTAAAATCTGGACGATTAATAAATAGCCAAATTTTACTCTATAAGACTGTTAACGGTATATTGAATAACTGTGATTTTCTTAAATTCCTTCAGTTCAATGTAAAAAGAACAGAATTACGTCATAGGCAACCTTGTATTATTCCTATTCCTAGAACTGTTTTCTTCAAGAACTCTCCATTGTTTGTTATGTGTAATACTTACAACTCTCTGTCTTTAAACTGTGATTCTCAATTGGATTTCAGTTTAACAATTGAAAAATTTCATACAATATTAAAAAGCATTGTATTTCCTTAGATATTTAAATTATGAAGAAGTGTATTATAATGTTTTTACTCAATTTTTAAAATAATTTTGCAACATTATATTGACATTTGGCACTATATTAACTGTAATATTATCTTCTAGCATCTATTACCATTATGTATTTTCTTTCTTTTGTTTGTGTTGTTTGTTTTGTTCTTTATTTTCTCTCTTATTATGTAATTTGTGTATACATATGTGTAAGCCACCTGTAATTGGAAGCCTGCTTCTGTTGGTGGTGGATTTAAAATAAAAAATAAAATAGAATATGGATCATATGCGAAGACTAAGAGGAAGGCAGACAATAAGAAAGATTTGAGAATTGTGGTTTCCAATGAAAGACTGTCATTAGGCAGAACACTACGCAGGCCTAATATACTGTATATTTTTATACCAAATTATGATTGGACAGATACTATACAGAGTGTCCCATAAGTTTGGAACCACAGGCCAAATCTCTGAAATGCTGTTTCTTCTTCTTTATAGATACTGTACTTCTGAAGCCACAGTTTTGTTACAAAACAATTCCACATATGCAGAACACATCACAAATGCTAACCACACCTAAAGCGGCATAAACACAGACATGTAAATTCTACGTATTCAACCAAAAAGACAGAAACTAAATACACTAAAACAACACGAAATATATAGACACACAAAAACACATCCAAATGAAATTCTCAACACACAACTCAATTTCAGAACACACACTCTTTGACTCCACATTACACTACACAAACAAACCTCCACAGGAAACGCAAACAAAAGGCGCCAAGACCAGCACCAACAAGTTCTGAAGATGGCCCATAACAGGCTGAAACTAGTTAACCAGGTGCTTTTAATGGTTACGTATTTCACTGTAATACTATAATATATATATATATATATATATATATATATATATATATATATATATATTTTTAATCTATGGACCAAACAAATAATCTTGTCACTGATATAACACGTAACTGAACGAGTCACTGAGCCTTCATAAATGCCGACCACTGGTAGCAAAATTAATGATATAGCAATGTTATCTTAAAAGATTTTAAATTGACGCTAGAATGAGAGTTGGTACATTTCTACGGACTCCCGAGTCCATCCAATATTACCTGCGACTTCAATTCCGTAATCTAAATGACTCCGGCTACTTGTTACGTTCAGAACCAGAACCTGAAACCAATATGAATAAAGACTGGAAGAGGAGGGAGAATATAAGAACTGGAAGATCAAAACTCCACACGAATATGAATTAAGGGAATTTCGTAACATATTGAAAGAGACATAACTCAGGCGGCAGACGCATTTGCTTGCTCATGGAGTTCCAATCGGGCGTGGGTTCGATTCCCGCTTGGTTGATTGCCTCACTGGGCTTTTTCAGTGCTTTCCCTCAACTGTAAAACGAATCCTCGGCCTCATCTCGTCAATTAGCATCTCGCTATCAACAATTTTATCGACAATAGAGAGTACAGTAGTTGATACAGCATCGTTGAAAAACCGACCTACAATTTTAAAAGGATGAAATGAAATTGATAACGTGCCATCACTATGGTCTAGTGCAGCGGTGGCGAAAATGTAATTGTGCGCCGAGCCACTGTGTAACCTGCAACGTGCATAGCACCTATGGAGGAGGCGGACACCCGAAGGGGAAGTGAAGCAACTGTCTGACTTATTAACGTCAAGCACTTAAATATAATTTTATAAAGTACAAGGCTACAAACTAATGTTTAGTACGTGTAACGAAGAAAGAAATGAACATAAATGAACAACATCACAACCTAAAATTAACTGTCTTCAGAATGTCTCTGCGACAAAGTTTCGAACTCAGGAATTATGTCACTTACTGCCAGTCGTAATTGATCACGAAGGTATTTGTCTGTCAGTCGTGATCTAAATTTGGTGTTTACTATTTTAATTGTTGAAAATAATTTTTCACAAACGTAAGTTGTAGCGAACATGGCTTCAACAGTGCAAGAGAAAGAACGAAGCTTCGGATATTTAGTTTCTGGCAAAGATTTGAAAGTTCAACATTTGTCAAGTCCTTACATCTAGCTTTCATTTGACATCACATAATAAATCAGTGAGTTCAAATTGAAGGGCTAACCGCATTATTCGTACATCTGCTGAAAAAGCGTCGACGTACAGAGATGATGATGATAACAACAATAACACTTAACCTTTTAATGTTTCATGAGTAACATGTAGTATAATGCCGTTTTATGTTATACATCCGTTTTCCTCGTAATACTTGTGAACAATTCATACCTTTAATATTCTCATCATATTGACAGCAAAAAAATGCGTCCTCCCATCCTACTTGGAACTTTCGTACATGGTTTCGAGAGAGACATATGCAACTCGCAGGTCAGAGACAAATACAAATGGAACGGAGTTTGATTCCAGTGAGTGAGAGGGTGGGGGGTTGGAAGCAAGCGAAATGTACCGCTATCACTGCGAGCCACAATGTCTCGCGAATCACGTTCTCGCCACGGCTGGTCTATGGCTAGAGCGCTGGACTTGTAATCTTGTAGACCCGGGTTCGATTCCTGGTCTACCCCCGATTTATAATTTGTGTTGGGCAATCCTGTAGTCCAGGTAACACAGGGGTTTTCTCCGGGAGCTCCGGTTCCTCTGTGGCATCCCAACAAATCTCCATCATCATCTCATCTCATCGTGGGTGTAGCGTAGACCAGCCTCCTTTGGCGCATCCTGGGCAACGTCTCTGTCGGTAAATTGGTCTACATAACTGGTCTCATATTTGGATGAATGACGAAAAGTCTTAAAAAAAAAAAGATAAAATATGTTGATGTTAAATTCGAGGAAATGGAAGTATCGAATGCAGCTGTTCTTGGAAACGATGGAGAGAGCACTTCCAGTGAATGTACTGCAAACATTAACATGATGTGAGCAAATAACACAATCTCTGAAACTGTTTATATTGCAAACCTCCTTCTCGAAAGCAGAGCTGTCTTACACTGTTTGTTTTTATTTCCTTATTCAGCACCAGAAATGGGATGAGCATGTAGCAATGAGAGAATGGACTAGCAGATGAAACAGAGATATTGAACTAGAATATGTGGACCAAAAACTACTTATTGCAAAGAATCGGTTGGTTGATTACCAAAGCCTACAGATATCTATACTTCTAATAAAATTGTAACCTAAATTTTTCTGGTAATTTTCGCTTTTGCAATAATAATAGGTGTAAACATATATAATTAGCTCTCCTGAGACCAAAAATAGCATTTTTTATATTTCTGTTTGTTTGTCTGTCTTTATGTTTGTTACCTTTTCACGCTATACTGGCTGAACCGATTTCTATGAAAATTGGTATAAGCCATAAATTACGTTGGATCTCTCTTAAAATTTAGGCTACATGGCATTAAAAAAATAAGTACTTTCTTTAAAAGTGGAGGAGGGGGGAGTTATAAGGACGTGTGACGTCAATAAATCGAAATATCTCGCTTATTACTAAGGAGCGGATTCCTATGTAATTAAATATTCTTTTTGCTTATGATAAGACACAATTAACAAAGTTAAAAATTCCGAACATGAAATTTCAAGTTCAAAACCCGAATTTTATTTCACATAAAAGCACATATTTTCACAAAAAATTATGTAAATACATATTTTCAGGAAATCTATTATAAACACATAAATCTTGGAGTTTTTTAATTAAATAATTTTTTACAAGAACTTTTAAATATTTTAAAACTAAATCAGTTATATCACTCGAAGTACTTTATCTTTTTTAAGAATTCTTGGTTGCTTCGTGTTTCTAAGCGCTGTTTGTTGTATCCGTGATACATTTTCATAATAGTATCGCCTCAAGTTCTGAGAACTGCTAGACAGCATATCAATGTTATTGTTAGAGAATAAATTAACATAGACAAGGAGAAGAGATCTTGTAACACATAATAAGGAATGTTTATTGTTGCTGAAGATGATTTCATTCCACGCTTTGTTTGTGAAACACAAGAGATAAGAGCTGGGTATGAACATTATTTAATTTAAACAAATCTCTCGCCTCTCGCTCATGTCTATCAAGTAAGGCAATGTATCTTGTTGTGATTCCCTGTTATCGGGCTTCGTCAATCGATATCCTTCAAGATATACTGAAAGATGGTTATTTAAAAAAACGATTTGGCTTTCCGATTAGCAAATTTAAGCTTTTTGTGTAACACCATAAAAAAACTCGAAACATCCAAAAACCTGGTGTCTGAAACAGGGAGGTGCGTGCGTGGAAATTAAACTAGACTCGCTACCAGGTTCAGAAGCACAATTACTAAGGGACAAATTCCAGAATGTGTTTGGGAAAAACAGTGGATATAAAAAAATGTGTAAAGTTGCTCAAGTATTGGAGGATGTGCCTGTAGGTGAAATTGACGGTGTTTGTGTTTGTGACATTCCTCTCTTTAAATATGCACGTCTGACGTCCTGTGATGTGGAAAGATCGTTTTCACAGTATAAGTCGTTGTTCAGAGATAATCGGCATGCATTTGTGATGGAGAATTTGGAGATGATCTTTGTTGTTCACTGCAATTCTCGGCCAACTACTAGCACTCAAGTGTGATTGGTGAGTACCTAGTAACATTTTTTTTTCAAGCTAAGTGAGATATTTTTGTCATATTTAAACAAAATATTTTTTTAATTTTTAGCAAATATTTTCGTACTTTTCAGCACATAAAAAATAAATATATTTAAACTTTTTAGCACATAAAAATCCGCTCCCTACTTATTACTGATCTGTTAGAAAAATGTTACACAACAAAAGTCGCTTTAAAGAATGTTTCCGACAAGTTTTACCTATTCTATACAAAATTTTGATAGGACTGGCATTTGGCGGGAATATCAGTTTTAAAATAACAATGCTTTTCATATCAGCGCCGCCTCAGACTAATTAATAGTATATGGATATCACTGTAATCTATGATGCATATAAATGTTTATCAATATTAATATGTAAAAAGAGAGTTGTGTTTGTATGAAGTAATCTCAGAAGAGACTTAAGGGGAGAGGATGGTATGTTTTGGTGAAAAATTCTATAAAATACTCTGTCATATATGTGGAATGCATAGCATAACATTTTGTGGGTATTTGTGCCCTTATCGGATGTTGAGTCGCCATTTTTTAAACTTCCTGCGTTATGGATTTTTAAATCACTCGCCCACTTTTATTGTTGTTTCCGGTAAATTAAATTTTCAAAAAAAAAAAAAAAAATTTTTTTTTTCTTTAAAATACCCTTTGATATGTGTGGAATGCATTACATAACATTTTGTTGGTATCTGTGCCCTTATCGGATGTTGAGACGCCATTTTTAAACTTCCTGCGCTATGGATTTTTAAATCACATGCCCGCTTTTATCAGTTCCAGTAACTTTATTATTTTTTTTTTTTGCTACAATGCCAGACAAAAATGGATATAATTTCTGAACCATTAAAGATACATGCATGAAATTTAGAACACACATTCTTTAGACTATTAGGAAACTTTTCTCTGTAACAGAATTTCGTTAATTGATTTCATTTTAAAAATACGTCCGTTTGTTTGCAAGAAAGGAAATCAGAAAATTGTTATTAAATTTTAATTGTTTATTTTACAAACGTAAGGACTGATATCAAAATTCTGTTACAGACGGTTTGTAGAACATGCTTTTGCAAATACATTGCAAAAAAACTGTTTGAATCTACCTTTAAAAACGGTTTATATATATATATATATATATATATATATATATATATATATATCGGTTTTAGTACAATCCTGCAATGGGTATTTTTTTTTTCAAATTTGGGCCCCCAAATAATTTTTTCAAAATATTTTTATTTGGTTGAGTTGCGACAGCTATGAGCTCTCTACATACAAGAAATTAATATTTTACACCAAATAGGAAAAAAGTTAAAAAAAATACCATCCTCTCCCCTTAACCGATTTCGATAATTATTTCACCATTGGAAAGTGTAGTTGCTATCCTCCTTCTGACTATCTGGCAGCAGCTCAAGTTCCTGCTTATAGTACATCCCAAGTATTTGAAGCTTTCCACTTGCTCTACTGTCTCATTTAGAACTCAAGAGTTTGTTAACGGAATGAAATTTGTAAACTTAAGAGAAAAGGGAGATCCCCGGAAAAAGTCATCTATCTATCTTGTACAGGGACATCTCTTTATTTTTACTAACATTTTTAACATTAACCTGGCTATACTCGGAAACACTGTTACCCCCATTCCGTTACAGGAGTTTGGAGTTGCTAGTGCAATATGTAAACAAATCATTTTACTAGCTATAGGAGGAGAGAAAAGTAGTGTATCCATTTATGTTACAGGGAAATATAGTATTACGATTTTCGGTTTGGTCATTACTTTTACAGTATTTTATAAAAAAACAGTAGAATAGTAACAATTTTTTTTCACAAACTCAAGTCTTCAGGCGGTTATATAAAGTATGTAATGTCTACTTTATTCAGCATATTACCAACCTAATTTATTTCTGAGAATTTTGTGAGCACTTCCGTAAGAAACCCCAATTTCTACAGCTAACTTCTTGACCGACTTATTAGGACCTCGCTGCATCCTTTCTTCTACAGTATCTTCTGTCACCTTTGTTGGCCATCTTACACTTTTCTTCCCTTCTGTACACTCTGTTGCTTTAAATTTATCTACCAGATTAATGACATTTCTACGAAAATATTCCGTAATGATATAATCAGGAAATTGTGAGAAAAACTGTTGTTCACATTCGGTTATATTGTAATTCCAGTTTCCATCATCGTCCTTCATACCTACAAACAGTAAAATAAAACTCTTGTTTAAATAGGCTAATGCTGTCAAGTACCGAACCATATTATAGGGTACCGTACTTTCGGTAACTCTAATCTTCACTTGTGCTCAGTCCACACAAATTCAGTTATGCTACACACCATACTTGTGTGAAAATAAACTTCAATAATATAAGCTTTTTCTTCTATAGAAAACGCAACATATTTCTGAAACACACTGTACTCTGTACTGTTTACTTCACTGCTAGCAACAGCGGCCGTACGTTTGTGTGGCGACGTTAGCAAGGACATTAGTGAAAGGGGTGGGAGTCAAGTACATTTAGAAATGCAGGTACAATAAAAATTGAAGCAAAAATAAAATGATGTCCCTGTACAAGTCAAATACCATTCCAGGCGATACCTGGAATCGAAAACTGGTGTGCGAGATAAGCCCGCACTCTACATTATGTAACGAGGCTCGTTAGACGGACAGACAATGATCGTCGGAGGCAACCACAATGCACAGCCCATTTCCTCCAAGACGTCAGTGGTGTACGCAATTTTCTTTGTCCCTTAATTAATACCGAACAAGAATATTAACTACGATGACGCAAAGCGAAGCAATCTTCTTAGAGCTTGCAAGGGGCCTTACGACCTCTTTTATTGCAAAGTGGAAAGGCGCTATTGACATAAAAGGGAGCGAAAAGTGCTCTTTCCCTGGATCCAATATTCACCCTCCACACACAAGAACACCGGAAACCATAGCCAAGCAACGGCGAACAGGATGTCAGCTGTTTCATGGAAAACAGATGAAGAACGATATCGATTTGGATAGAGTTCCATAAAAGAGCTTTCAGATATTATAGCATTAGTTCGTGGAGCTAGAAATATTGACGCCACTCATCTCTGCGTTACGCATCCATCTGAGCATGAGCACAAAGCAGAAACTAAGGGCTGGTTCGCAATAAACCGGGAACGGAAACGAAAACGAGAACGGAAATATTGTGAAAATAAATGTACCGGTATTTAAATGTGATCATTCACAATTAACTTTCACGTTCCCATGCCCGGGATCCAGCAAGCTTCTCGTTAATTGTGAATGCTCACATTCAAATACATTTATTTGAACAGTATTTCCGTTCTCGTTGTCGTTTCCGTTCCCGGTTTATTGTGGACCAGTCTTAACATTTTCGTCTTCATTTTCATTAACGATGAACGTGATTCTCAAAATTGTGGTTCAACACTCAATAGGCACTTCTCCTTGAGATAATCTTCAATGAAGCTAATCGTATTTACCGCTATTTTCAACTTAAGGCTGGTTCACAATAAACTGGGAACGGAAACGATAACGAGAACGAAAATAATGTTAAAATATGTGTTTTTGAATGTGAGCATTCACAATAGTTAATTGTGAATGCTCCATTTTAAATACATTTATTTTAACATTATTTCCGTTCTCGTTCTCGTTTCCGTTCCCGGTTTATTGTGAACCAGCCTTAAGCGGCGAGAGGTTGCTGTACAAATCAATGCAAACACGGGACGTTTCGGACTCGACAAATATTGTTTGTTCCCCAATCCTTGCCCTTTATTTTATAAAGCTGGTACATGGACCTGAACAATCGGACGCATCCACATCTATAACACGGTGCAAATATCCAGAAACTTCCCATCACGCTATAGTGCTAAACAAGGTGAAAGTATTAAATATCCAACATGCATTTCAAAGAATGATGTGGAAAGTCTGAACATTCCACAATGTAGTAATTACTGTAGAATTAATAATTGATCAGTTACACTGCTCCGTCGATTCAGTAAAATGCGTTTCAGTCTAAGGAAAGCAGAAAACAGTACAACGTGGTCTGTTGTGACGAGAATCCAAGCCCCTGTATATTGGTAACGCGTCATGTCACAAACACGTTCACGTCTGAGTATTTCTGACAAAGTAAATATTATTCAACGCCTTGGAAACGGCACAAATACTGGGTGTTAATTTCAAAGTGTGTCATGACGTCACTGTTGATGAGTCAGCGATTTGAAGCGAGTTTCAGCTTTTATGTCAGAGAAGTTGCCTATTAATCAAGGCGTTCAATCTGAACTTGAGAACGTGTACGGTTTAACTTGAACGTCGTAGCAACAGATGGCGGTCTGTACGGTTTGTGTGCTACCATAACCTCTTTCGAACTGTGTTTTGCGCGGCCAAGTCGTACGCAGGGTATTTGTTATCATCGGTTGCGTACAGCAACACAAATCAAATGCTCCGTGTCCATGTTGACCATCGAAGTTAATGTCAACAAATACGTAAGTAATAGTCTTAACCCTCTCCCCATATCTCCACAGTAAGAAAAAAACTCACCTCAGTACATGTTTCGAAACAGTTCACATTCCTGCCACTACCGGCGTTACCGTACGTATTGGTAAGTAGTCTTCAGAATGAACGCCGTACTTTCTAGGCAACTTCTCTGCACATAGGTAATACACCTTTGCGGAAGTGTAGGAAGATAGAATTTTCTAGGCTCATCGGCTAGCCACATGATGGCATACAGCGAGCCATGACACACTTTGAACTGAACAGTCAGTATTAAGGATATTGCAGGAGAGAGTAAGAGAATCATTTATCCCTCTGACGTATTTCAATAACGTGGACGGTTTTCGTGTAAATTTAATTCAAAGATCATTAATTTGAAGCCACTGACCGATACGACCAGCTTCTAACATTGTAGTCAGGAAGGGAGGTGGGAGGTAGTTCACTGAGGCAGACAGACCTGCGTTCATTGACCTCTTACATCTATCTGTGTGTTAGCGACGATGTTGCCAGAATGCTGAAACTTCCAACTCAATTCTCTAATTAACAGTGCATTTAATCACAAAACGTAATATAGGTTTTCTATTCATTTCAGTGTACCCTGTTGTTCCTTTCAATCTGTACAAGTCTACAAACTAATGTTTAGTATGTGTAACGAAGAAAGAAATGAACAAGAATACATAGGACACATTATCACAACCTAAAATTAATTTTCTTCAGAATGTCTCTGAGACAGAGTTTCAAAATCGGGAACTATGTCACTTACTGCCAGTCGTAGTCGATCACGAAGGTATTTGTCTGTCAGTCGTGATCTAAATTTGGTTTTTACTATTTTCATTGTTGAATATAATTTTTCACAAACGTAAGTTGTAGCGAACATGGCTTCAAAAGAGCAAGCGAAAGAACAAAGCTTCCGATATTTATTTTCTGGCAAAGATTTGAAAGGTTGAACATTTGTCAAGTCCTTACATCTAGCTTTCATTTAACATCACATTGTAAATCTGGGAGTTTAAATTGAAGATCTAGCCGCATTATTCATACATCTGCTGAAAAAGGATCGACGTACAGAGATAATAATAATAATAATAATAATAATAATAATAATAATAATAATAATAATAATAATAATAATAATAATAATAACAATAATAATAATAACACTTAAATTTTTAATGTTTCATCAATAACATGTAGTAACTTATAATTCCGTTTTATGTTATACAACCGTTTTCCTCGCAATACTTGTGAACAAATCATACATTTAATATTCTCATCATATTGGCAGCAAAAAATGCGTCCTCCCATCCTACGGAAACTTTCGTTTTTGTAGAGGTACTGTACATGGTTACGACAGAGACATTGCGACGATACGCCACTCGTAGGTCAGAGACAAATACAAATGGAACGGAGTTTGACTCCAGTGAGTGAGAGGGTGGGGGTTGTGGGAGGTAGGAAGCAAAGGAAATGCACAGCTATCATTGCGAGCCACAATGTTGCTCGTGAGTCACATTTCGTCACGGATGGTCTAAACCGATATTCAATAATCCACCACTGATTCGTGTTGTTTTAAAAACATAACATACATACTTCACATGCGGACATATACCTTCAGGTGAAACTCGAAACTAGTAATTTTCGTTGAAATTAAAAAATAGACTTTTTATGCTTGCTATACAATAGGGTAGTAGGAAGAGAAAATAAAAGCATTTATGATGAAGATATAAATCATTGCTTTATTTTCATACTAGCCACTCAACCGAAGATTTATTATTGCCCCTCTTTGGAGTAATTTATACTGTAACCATAACGAATAGAAAGAAGTAGTGGTCGCACTCTGTTAATTCAAACGGCCGATACCACGCGGCGCTAGTGCAGAGTTCGCTCAGTCTGTTCCGTGTGTAAGTACGTACGTAAATACATTTAACGTAAGTTGCACTGTTTACCTTTCGCTCCATATACGTACGTAACTGGCATTGTACTTACAACATTAAGTCTATTTGAAAGAAAAACACATTCATATACATCTCACTGTAAAACAAATAATAGTTTAATATGTAAAACTTAACTTAGGGCTGCTTGTAGGCATGCAATATGTACTCACCAACAGTTACTTGTCCGACACTTTGGAGAATTTACGAGATGATTTGGCGGCTCTCGGAGCTTGGAGTTCTCGTCGGATTTGTTTCGTCCGGAAGAAGAACCGACATTTCATATAGTGAAAAATTAGTTCCGGTATGATATCCATGGCATGATCCAAGCAGCATCCTGTTCCCGGTGGCTGAATTACAATTGAGGTAATACTGGCTATGCACTCGTGAAATATGTCGCCCCACATTCCATCGCTCAATTTTTCTTTTATTGTCTGTTCTGTTTGCATAAGCAAATGAAACACGCACGCCCTACAACCCGGAACAAAACACGAAGGCATTGCTTCAAATATAACACGACAAAAACATAATAATCTCGTCCTTTAATAAATAAATCGTGATAGCTACTCACTTGTCACTAGTGTACGAATAATTGCAGATTAGTGTATTGGCACTTAAAGCATTTAACGCACTTAATTACACTAAAAAGGCAAACGAAATGAACGAACACTCTACTGCTTCTTTTATGGATATTCGCTTCCAACTGAGCAATACCGATCGCAGCGCCACTAATTCTCTTGGTCACCGTCGACAATGCTGAACAGATAGGAGTGCGCACACTTCTTCTTTCTATTCGTTATGCTGTAACATTGTGTTCCTAGGTGAAGTCCATTAAGAGATGGACACAAGCTATTTTTTTAAAACATTTATATGACTAATAACGTTATACATCAACTATACCGTTAAAACACGCAACTCAGGTTTCTTTCCCTTTTCAGTGGAAGCCGTGTTATAGCATCTTACTGTTCTGGATGAGGGGTTTCAGCTGATTCATCGTGTGAGGTGTAAACTATCCCCATTTACAATCATGCACATTCGTACAGATAACGAGCCATTGAAACTGTCGTATTAAGATGGAAATTTCATAACGCGAAGGAAGAAACGATAATAGTCTGCTCATAACAACTGTATGCGGAAGAGTTATTGTTCTTCATGTGTACCTGTAGGTTTAAATGGCCAATGTATATTTAATTGCGCTATTACGGAAATAATATTATGGTCGTTAGATTCAACTTCAATCTATTTCATTACGTTAACACCACAACGGGAGTGTATAGACACTCGACAACAAAATACAGTCGTATTTGGAGCAGTGAACTGACGTCTAATCAAAGACACGGGCGTTCGATATCCTGTTGATTTCTCGATAATTTTTTATATCACTTTAACTGCGATGACAGTGCTACCAGCGAATAGGGATTATAAAGAATGGACACTTCGCGTCGGTACCTTTGATGTAGCCGGACTGATTTCAATTACCTTCAAGCCAGCTAGAGCGTGAGATTCTGCTTTCTCCCTAGAGTTGGCGCTGACATCACACCAGCTAGCAGTCGACACAGCGGAAATATAACATATATAATTAATACATGTAGGTACATTATGTACTCAAATAAAATGAATTGGATCCATAAAATAATAAATCCGTCATTAACTGTAATGTCTAGACTCTAGAGTTCCTTTATGATGACAGTTGAGACGTTGACTCCAACAACAATTAAAATATGTAATGATTTGATAGCGCTGAAAATGGAAAAACAAAACTCTTACGAGAAGTAAAACCATATACCTATATTATATTATATACAAATATTAAACGAATTCGATACTTAATTTTATAATGTATATATTATTTTATAATATAATTTATTATATCTGAAATATAAAATATTATTATTACAACTAGTTTGTCACTGAGAAATAAGGAACTTGAATTTATTTGAAGCAAAGCGTTACTGCATTATGCAATAAGGTAGGCGATGTTTGGATCCTCTGTCTCAATTCTATTCTCAATTATTATCTTAGCGTATGCTCGATTACACTAACCTCTAGCGCTTGAAAGTGGAACTAAACGCTGCGCACAGAGAAACAAAACACAGGAAAATTCGCTCAGTGTCCATTCTTTATAATCCCTATTCGCTGGTGCTACTGTCCGCTGGGAACAGCACGTTGCTGATACAATGGATTTATATTTTGCTGCCATCTGTCTACCACTGTGTAAAATTATGTATTAAGGCTGAATGATCAATTCGATGCCCTGTGACGTTATCTCAGCCTGCCCTGATATTGAGTGCAATATCGATATATCAATATGATATACGACTTCATATTTTATTTGTCGACGCAGGACTATCAGTTATAATCTGAAGAGGAAAGTGATTGTGGTTTTCATTTGAGGAAGAGAAGAAAAAAGCCACGCTATTGTTAGTGTTATCACTTATCAGTAATAGTTCGTCAGCACAACTATAACGTCATTTAAATAAGCCAGCAGTTCCAAGGAAGAGTAGTCCCATGAAATTGTGGGGAACAGAGAGCAGTCGTTTCCTTACACCAGCACATTTTTTAGTCCTGAAGTATCTGCACTTCCAGTAACTTCAATGCCTGGCGAAAGGGTGTTTTTTAAAGGGAAACTGAGTTTTTACAAAAAAAATGGCCAAAAATCAATTTTCGGGTGTTGTACGAAAATATTCCTCGGTCACTTAGGAAGTTGACAGTAACAATTTTTTTTGCATCTATCTTCTTTGAGATCCAGGAAAGATACAATGTCGTTGAAAAGTCTACTAAAATCCCGTAGTCGCGAAATCGAAGATTTCGTGTGATGCGGAAAATGTATTTTGTGCGAGATCGTGCGTATTTGCTTGTTTTCCGCACAGAACCAATACGCGGTAAGTGTGAAATACCACATTCAGTATTCCCAACGTAACACACATAACAATTTCCCTCTTCTTACCGCTTAAGCACGACATTCATTTTACTGCTTTAGGCTTTTAACATATTATTTTTAGAGACGTTTAACATAGTAATAATTATAAATTGGAAACTTACCACTGCAATTTCACCTAAATTGCACTGTTAATTATTGTTTTTAAATATTTGCAAAAATTAAGTGAAGTCTACTACTCCACGAAAGCTATTGTATTCCTGATACAAGTAACATTAAGGAAGCCGTGAAAAAATCAACAAGACTCCAGATGCCGATGTTATTACTGCAATATGTTATATAAATAATATTGTTAAAATATTAAAATGAAAAATAAACCATTACATAACCTTACCGTTTGTTTTAAGTTCGCATTTATAGACTGGGGGGAAAAAAAAGACAGACGTATATCACGGCCTGCTGGAGTATAGATATTTTTGTTTTCTAAAGTTGCCGTCATTAAACAGAAACCAAGATGGAGATTTCATTTCAACTAATTAGAAATTCGTCTTTCAGGTATGTAATAAACGATCTTCGCACAAAATAATGTACGATACACGAGCGGTATGTTTGTTTTCATGTTCTCGGAAATTAAAAAAGCTCAACTATGTTTCGCTTTTTCAATCTTTTCCTCGAACATGAAAACCGCTCTTGTAACGTATATTACTATTCTGTTGTTAATTTTGGAGACAGCAAGAATGATCTGATTTGAGCTACAATATATATATATATATATATATATATATATATATATATCTGCATTTAGAGGCAGATAACGGACAAATTTGAAGTTTATATTCACGTATGCATAGATACCTAATATTCTAGAAGTCGGGGTTGATGTTTCCGCACATTTTCAAAGGTACCTCTTTCTGCTTGAATGCACTGTTGCGCTCGGGCGTGAATCGCTCTCGTGGCTCGGGAGAGTTGCTCGTGGCTGTTCTTTATGCCGCATCCAAAATATGGTCGATTAGCGCGTCTCTTGTTTCCCCCTTCCTTTGCTATACCGAGTCTTTCATCCAACCCCATAGACAGTAAATACTCTTCCATATGGTACCCTTTTGTTCGGAAAGCGTCGTTCATATTCAGCGACGGCACGCAAGGAACTTCCATCGCATAAACCATAAACATACACAATATCGGCGTATTCTGCAGTCGAACATTTATAAAGCATCCTGAAAAACACAGCTTAACACTTCCGATAACTGTACCTGTATAATGTCCTGGTTCTGTGTCATTACATCAGACAAGGACAGGCGATTGAACATTTGTAATGCCCCACCACCCGATTTGTTTCTCTTCTCTTATCTACATCGCTCACAATGCAGATTCCAATGTTACGTCATTCATTGCGATCGGTGACCTTGTCTCACGTTCTCACGTTAGCAGCATATGATAACGTCTGATTCACATTGGGGCGAGACGTTTAACTAAAAAAAATTACCTAGCTCCGACATCGTTCGAAAACGGACCTATGTTCATATGAACTTATTCACTCAAAATGGCCTAAGATATTGTATTCTAAATTTTTTACCTTTTCTCGTGAATCATCCTGTATACGATGAACCGCAATGACATTACTTACGGTTCACCCTCTATATCAGCGATCATCAGAACACTGCACCCTCGGACTAGCGTCTCTTACCCGCAGACAAGACACAGTACTTGCGTGCATTCGTGGCTGTTGGCGGGTATGCTGTCTCTCTATCCCTTGCGCATGACGGAGCATACTTCCTTACCCTACATGCACTCTACCCATTTCAGCGAGTGCTGACGACCATTGCTCTATATGTTCAGTATTGTTTAATGTATTTTACGGATTTTTGTGTTTTATTCTTTTCTTTTAATATAATTTCAAATGCTAGAGATAGTGTTAATACTACTGGGTGTTCATTTCAAAGTGTGTCATGACGTCACTGTTGTGAGTCAGCGATTTGAAGCGAGTTTCAGCTTTTCTGTCAGAGAAGTTGCCTATTAATCAAGGCGTTCAATCTGAACTTGAGAACGTGTACGGTATAACTTGAACGTCGTAGCAACAGACGGCGGTCTGTACGGTCTGTGTGCTACCATAACCTCTTTCGAACTGTGTTTTGCGCGGCCAAGTCGTACGCAGGGTATTTGTTATCATCGGTTGCGTACGGCAACATTCCACAATACAAATCAAATGCTCCGTGTCCATGTTGACCGTCGAAGTTAATGTCAACAAATACGTAAGGAATCGTCTTAACCCTCTCCCCATATCCCGAGAGTAAGAAAAAAACCCACCTCAGTACATGTTTCCAAACAGTCCACATTCCTGCCACTACCGGCGTTACCGTACATATCAGTAAGTACTCTTCAGAATGAACGCCGTACTTGCTATGCAACTTCTCTGACACATAGGTAATACACCTCTGCGGAAGTGTAGGAAGATTGAATTCTCTAGGCTCATCGACTAGCCACATGACGACATACAGCGAGCCATGACACACTTTGAACTGAACACGAGTATAGACTTGTTCTGGTAAAAACATATGGAAATAGTATCTTAAAAGTATTTATTTCAGTCACTGACTTCACAGCATATGTTTAAGGTGCTACACCTTTACTATTACATGTTAAAGGACGTATGAACGTTTTCGTTGCTCTACGCCAACATCATCAGATACGAAGTACATATTTTGGCAATATCAGTGCTCTCTACATAATATCTACAAATACAAAACATATTTAGTGGCATGCAAAATGACACATATTAAAAACCAACATTGCTGTGATACACATTGACATTCATATATGATTGTCTTGATTGTCACTTACTTAAAATACACGTATAGATTACAAAATATATATATTATTGTGAAACAGAAATAGGAATATAACAAATGTAATTACTGTAATTTTGCAACTCTTCACATTCATAATACTTTTTGTCTTAATTTTATATTTTATTATTTTTACCACTTTTAAATCATGTCATTTTTATTATCTCATATGTGAAGACTTGCATTTATATATATATATGTATATATGTATATATATATATATATATATATATATGTGTGTGTGTGTGTGTGTGTGTGTGTGTGTGAATCAATATATTTTGTAATCTATACGTGTATTTTAAGTAAATGACAACCAAGGCAGTCATATAGAATGTCAATGTGTATCACAGCAATGTTGGTTTTTAATATGTGTCATTTTGCATGCCACTAAATATGTTTTGTATTTGTAGATATTATGTAGAGAGCACTGATATTGCCAAAATATGTACTTCGTGTCTGATGATGTTGGCGTAGACCAACGAAAACGTTCATACGTCCTTTAACATGTAATAGTAAAGGTGTAGCACCTTAAACATATGCTGTGAAGTCAGTGACTGAAATAAATACTTTTAAGATATTATATAGATTTCTCTGAAAATTAAAAATGAATTGCAAAATATGGAAATAGACCTAGAAAACTATTAAATATAATTATTGAGAATAAAGTGATTAAGATAAATGAGATATTTCTTTTAATATTCCAATATTGCTTTACAATACTGTGTAAATTAACTAAATCGAGTAAAATAAAATAATAAACGTTGTAAGTGTAGAATAAAACAAAGCACGTGATCGAACTGTAATATGATTTCTTTTTCTGTTGTTATTAAGTAACATTAATTTACTGGCTATCTACTTAACCAAATAGACAGCGTGTACGAATTAGAAATTAATCTAACCCGTGCACGTGTGTATCAGGCTTACCCCAACTATACAGAATTTGTCTTTAGGCTGAGACAACCCCAGACGTAAACGGAAATAAGTTCTAAACAAAACCAGGGCCTTATGCAAAGTATTTGTCCGTGTAAAGTCGACTAAAAAACTCAGTGTTGTTAATATTCAGGTTTGGAATAGTGAAGGCCACCCAGTATTGTGATACCTGTTCTTGCGAGCAAGAGTGGCTTATATTCGCATCAGCTAGCAGTCACGTTCTTCCTATTATCGGGCGACATTGAATACCCTGATTCGTATCTAATTTACGGCCAACTTCTTCACGCGCCGTATAAACTGGTGTTAATACTCTGGCAGTGGGAGTGAGGTTTCGGAGAGAACATACAGTCGGGCTATTCCATATGAAATAGATCAGTAAAAAACCTCGCATTCTTTATACTCTAATTTTTTCCCTATTTATACAGGGACATCATTTTATTTTTACTAACATTTTTAATATTAATCTGGCTACACTTTTAGAGAACCGGAAACACAGTTTACTATCCCCTTCCATGACTAAAGTTAGCTGATACTGGCGTAAAACACAAACAAATCACTCTCTTAGGTATAGGAGGGAAGAAAAGTAGTTCATCCATTTACGTAAACTAGGAAATATCACGATTTTGAGTTCGATAATTTTCATTAGGATTTTGATTAATAAAAATACAGTACTGTATTAAGAATAAGTGTTTTTACTCACGAAGTGAGGTATCCATGCGAACGTATTCAATATGCAGTGTATATTATACTGTCTACGGCACATTAGTGTACAATATAGACAAAGAAGTTAAATTAAAAAATAATCATAATATGGATATTTAAACACATTTTTTTAAATGGTGGCCGTTCATTTCGATACAGGCTTCAGTTCTTTTGTTCATATTATCGCACTATAGACTATTGCATCATTACCAGTTTCGTCCTTCGTACTCGTAACTCATGTTGAAATAATTCTGTACCTACTCTATAAATGAGTACCTTACGTACTGTAATTTCAATCTTCACTTCTGCCCGACCCGCAGAGATAAAATTACTCAGACATGCTATCTACTGTCCGTCCAAATGGTTATGCCGCAGGATCATAGAAAGAGGGGAAATCACGTGACAGTTAATTACTTAACGAGGCCCTTTTATTTAAGTTACTTTAAACAGCTGTATAATATTACGTAAACGTCCAATTCCTAACACAAATTAATGTTTTCAGAAAAGAGCTAAGACAGCCCAGCTTTTACAGAGGGGGAAGCAGAAGCAGGTGGGGGAAATCGGGATGCGACGTAGGTAAACGGACAGTACCTGTGCGAAAATATGATTCAATATTGAAAGCTCTTTCGTCACTGGAAAACGCGAACATATTTCTGGAACGTACTATACTCGCTAACTCAGTGCTGTTTACTATATGCGGTCTTGATTCTCTGTGGAGGACGGTTGAACTTCATTAGTAGAAGGGGTGGGAGTGAAGTACATTCAAAAACTCAGGTACAATAAAACTTGAAGTAAAAATAAACTGATGTCCCTGTACAAAGTGCTGAGGGGAGTGCATTTTCAAAAATATGCTATCGAAAGTCAAACGGTTTTCGTATTATTGAGCGACAAATGTAGCATATTTTATATAAAACAAGCCTCTTTCAGCGCTCAGAACTCTGGAACCATTTACTGCAGAACATTGAACGAGAGCTTATTTTGAAGCTGACATTTGGTAGGTTATGTTAAGAAGTAATCTTTATTTTTATTGCACACAGAGAGACAGGTAATCTGATTTTACTTGCTTTTAGGCTTTTTGGCCATTTGTAAAAATGTAAAAAAAAAAATATTGAGAAAAAACCTTGCATTATTAAGAGGGATTCGGCATTGTTTGCTTAGTGGTACGCCAATAAGTTTCGAGGGTATTAAATAGATTATTTTCACACGCCTGAACTTGAAAGGCGCAGTATCGCACGCACTGGCCGAGAGCTGAAGATAAGCGAGCGTTGGGCGTCATTTTACTCCTGTGTTTATGAAAACCTGTGATAAAGCTAGCACAGCCATGACTGCTAGACGACACATCACGTGTTTATGTCTCCTGGCCTTGCTTACCTCGGCTAGCTCCCGCCTCACAGTCAGCTGGTTAGTTCACGCACGTACTATTTATTTTCTTTATTTGATATTTTCAATACTTTCTTATAAACGTGCCATCAGTAAAAAGTATGTGTTTATTGTACTTCCAATGTGGAATCTAGGGGAGAGTCGGGTAGCATCGGACATCGGGTAATATCGGACAGTAAGTTTATTTCATCTACCACACGATGATAGTACCTGATTGACATGGTTATATTTCTGTGATGTCGCATAGAGAAACGTAACCATGTCATTCAGGTACTACCATATGGTGTTAGATGAGAGAAACGCACTGTCCGATATTACCCGATGTCCGATACTACCCGACTCTCCCCTAACAAAAAATTTTTTAAATATTTTTTCATTGGCAAAGGCGTCTTAACGAGAAAAAATCTAAATTTCTCTATTTCTATAAAAAGTAAGAAAATCTGTTTATATGTTAATATAAACTTTAATTTCTCAGCATCAAAATAAACCATGACTTTGATCAGTGGCTGAAAGGGTTTCGGAGCTAAAACAGTTTAAAGTTGCAGATTTTATGAAAATACGATAAATTTAAATATTTTTAAATTAAACATTATGAAGTTCTGATGCCTCAAACTTTGCACAAAGCATTGCATCACAGTTCTCTACGTACAAAAAAAAAGTTTCATTGTATTTAGAAATTGTAAGGTCAATTTTCTCTATATTTCGGTCGACTTGAGATGGAATAGCTCAGTCGGCTGAAGTTTCTTAGCATCACTCTGACTTTCCTTCAGGCTAGTAACGATGACGGTATGCCATAACGTTGAACATTCCAGTAGTTGGGATCCTTGGAAGGGATGAATACCGGTCTACTATGACCTGTATAAAACATAGCGATCTGGAATTCTGCATCTGGGATTCTGTACACGTCTGGCTTCGCCAATTCCGAACCAGATTCCATGTCACAGGAAATGAGTCTTGTTACTACATCCGTTATTCTTCCGTAAGAAGAAAAGTCTATATTGAATCCAAACAACATCGTCTGTCAATCACATCGTAGGCCTTTCAATGCTACGCTGGGGCCCCAGTACGATGTGGGGTTCTTTGGTATCTCTACTATTGTTTCCCCCGAAACTTCTCATCAGTGTCGATCGGTGATGAATTCGCTAGCCGATGAATTCCCTACTCTCCAGTGAAAATAATATTCGAATCTGTCCATAGATATCTCTCATCGTGGATGGAAATTGCAATTAAGGGGACCGGAAACATCCTATCTTACCAATGTTAAATTTACAAAGTTTTAGTACACTGGTGTTCAAACATATCTGACCTACGATTTTTTGATCGTGTAAGCGAACTTTCTCAAAAGGATTCGGAAATTTTACTGGAAGCAAGTAGGCCCTAAAGCGATAGGTTTGGAAGTAAATCCCGAAAAGACAACATATATGATTATGTCTTGTAACTAGAATATTGTACGAAATGGAAATACAAAAATTAAAGATTTATACTTCGAAGAAGTGGAAAAATTCAAATATCTTGGAGCAACAGTAACAAATATAAATGACACTCGGGAGGAAATTAAACGCAGAATAAATATGGGAAATGCGTGTTATTATTCGATTGAGAAGCTTTTGTCATCTAGTCTGCTGTCAAAAAATCTGAAAGTTAGAATTTATAAAACAGTTATATTACCGGTTGTTCTGTATGGTTGTGAAACTTGGACTCTCATTTTGAGAGAGGAACAGAGGTTAAGGGTCTTTGAGAATAAGTTTCTTATGAATATATTTGGGGCTAAGAAGGATGAAGTTACAGGAGAATGCAGAACGTTACACAACACAGAGCTGCACGCATTGTATTCTTCACCTGACATAATTAGGAACATTAAATTAGACATTTGAGATGGGCAGGGCATGTAGCACGTATGGGCGAATCCAAAAATGCATATAGAGTGTTAGTTGGGAGGCCGGAGGGAAAAAGACCTTCGGGGAGGCCGAGACGTAGATGGGAGGATAATATTAAAATGGATTTCAGGGAGGTAGATAAGATGATAGGGACTGAATTAATCTTGCACAGGATAGGGACCAATGGCGGGCTTATGCGAGGGCGGCAATGAACCTCCGGCTTCCTTAAAAGCCAGTAAGTATGTAAGTAAGTAAGGAAGGAACATTTTCTTAGAAACTATTTGAGATACAATATCGAAACTTTGCACACTCCTTTACGCCTATTATTGCATAATGTAAATTTCCCTGCATGAAAATTTATTTTTAGGTGAATATTTTGAAGAACTTTACTTTGGGAAAGCAATGATTTTTTTTTTTAAACTCATGCATTTTGGGAAAGAAATTATATATATATATTTTTTTAATTTCTACCCTTTTGAAAATTTATTTTGAAAAAAAAAAAACAATTGAAGTTTTAAAATTCTGTGTACAGAAATTTGTTACATACAATGTAGAGAAAATGTGTACAAAATTTCAGAACTATATCTTTAATAGATCATGAGAAAATGTTTCTTATATTTTGTGATATCAGGTTAGGTTAGATGACTTCGTAATTAGGCTTTCTGACATAGTAAGGTATTGTAATTAAGTATCGCGATAAAGTCAGTCATTGTAAATACCTGTACCAAATTTCAGATGGACAGCTAAAAAATTGTGGGCTCAGTGATTAATTACACACAGTGTATTTCAGACTACGTCTCCCCTAAAGCGACTCTTCAAGGTCTTGGACATCTGAAAGTTGCCAGAGAAATCAAATCTCAAGATACGGTTGGGAACACCAAAATCGTCTCATTACCATATCGGCTACCATTAGCAAACTGAATTATTACCTAGTTTATGTAATACAGTAAAAATAAATTCTATAAATTTCATGCTTCATTCAACTGATTGCGAATACATTTCACTGAACTGTTTCAGTAGTTAAATTTTTCTTTCATTTCAGAACCATTGTATCATATTCATGGACACTTCCACGTATCAAAAATAAAAAAGAACGTTACAAAGCTTATTCTACGCAATGAAGCTCTTTACAAGCTGAAGAAACCTGCTCGCTAGGAAGGAGTGTTTTGTAATCACGGCATCGACAAGCCCATCTCCTAAGCTATGCCGGCATATTACAAGGCCAGCTGACTTAATTACATTATTCATTAATGATTTAGTGGCTCCTAACCAACTCAAAAGGCAGCCGTCATATCCCTGGGATGGGTGTTACAATTATGACGTGTCAGTGAAAATCGAGGTTACCATGGAAGTCACTCGAATTCAAATAGATCTATGTTATAGTGCGAAGACGCAATGTGTAATAAGTAGGGCTACGATTTTGATGAAATTGCATTTTTTTCTATTAAACCAGAAACATACCTACTTTAGTGTTTATATGTTAGGTGATAAACTGAGTGTTTTTAAACACATTTGTTAGGGCACTTTTCTTTGCATTTTTTGCCTGTTTCAGCTCATAAGAGCATTTTTTGTTTTATTCGGTCATTTTTGAGGCATTTTCATTTAATTTTGGTCATAAATCCCCATTATTAAAGTAAAATAATGTTTATTTCCTTTGATATTTTCTCTAATATTTTGTCCATTAATACCCATTATTTACTTGGACTCTAACTTTGAGAGAGGAACAGAGATTAAGGGTATTTGAGAATAAGGTTCTTAGGAAAATATTTGGGGCTAAGGAGGATGAAGTTACAGGAGAATGGAGGAAGTTACACAACGCAGAGCTGCACGCATTGTATTCTTCACCTGACATATTAAATCCAGACGTTTGAGATGGGCAGGGCATGTGGCACGTATGGGTGAATCCAGAAATGCATATAGACTGTTAGTTGGGAGGCCGGAGGGAAAAAGACCTTTAGGGAGACCGAGACATAGGTGGGAGGATAATATTAAAATGGATTTGAGGGAGGTGGGATATCATTGTAGAGACTGGATTAATCTTGCTTAGGATAGGGACCAATGGCGGGCTTATGTGAGGGCGGCAATGAACCTCCGGGTTCCTTAAAAGCCACTAAGTAAGTAAGTAGTAATACCAATTATTTTGTATAATATTTTGATCTTTTTTCTACACAAATATTGCCATTTTAACGTAGTACACCCCATGTAATGGATCAGTCCAACCACTCCTTCAATATAGGCTCCTCTATACCTGCTACTTCCGGATAAACGTGGCCTTGTGGTGAACTATATGGAAATTACATCATGTAATAGTAATTTGTGCGAGATGGTGCGTATTTGCTTGTTTTCCGCACAGAACCAATACGCGGTAAGTGTGAAATACCACATTCAGTATTCCCAACGTAACACACATAACAATTTCCCTCTTCTTACCGCTTAAGCGTGACATTCATCTTACTGCTTTAGGCTTTTAACATATTATTTTTAGAGACGTTTAACATAGTAATAATTATAAATTGGAAACTTACCACTGCAATTTCACCTAAATTGCAATGTTAATTATTGTTTTTAAATATTTGCAAAAATTAAGTAAAGTCTACTACTCCACGAAACTTATTGCATTCCTGATACAAGTAACATTCAGGAAGCCGTGAAAAAATCAACGATTTTCCAGATGCCGATGTTATTACTGCAATATGTTATATAAATAATATTGTTAAAATATTAAAATGAAAAATAAATCATTACATAACCTTACCGTTTGTTTTAAGTTCGCATTTATAGACTGGGGGAAAAAAAAGTCAGACGTATATCACGGCCTGCTGGAGTGAAGTAAACACAGAAAACATTTTATAGCAACAATGTTGAAGAAAGATATTTTGGTGTTCCGAAGTTGACGTCATTAAACAGAAACCAACATGGAGATTTCATTGCAACTAATTAGAAATTCGTTTTTCAGGTATGTAATAGACGATGTTCGCACAAAATAATGTACGATACACGAGCGGTATGTTTGTTTTAATGTTCTCGGATATTAAAAAAGCTCAACTACGTTTCGCTTTTTCAATCTTTTCCCCGAACATCAAAATTGGTTTCTGTTTAATGACGGCAACTTCGGAAAACCAAAATATCTTTCTTCAACATTGTTGCTATAAAATGTTTTCTGTGTTTACTATACTCCAGCAGGCCGTGATATACGTCTGTCTTTTTTTCCCCCCAGTCTATAAATGCGAACTTAAAACAAACGGTAAGATTATATAATGAATTATTATTCATTTTAATATTTTAACAATATTATTTATATAACATATTGCAGTAATAACATTGGCATCTGGAATCTTGTTGATTTTTTCACGGCTTCCTTAATGTTACTTGTATCAGGAATGCAATAAGTTTCGTGGAGTAGTAGACTTTACTTAATTTTTGCAAATATTTAAAAACAATAATTAACATTGCAATTTAGGTGAAATTGCAGTGGTAAGTTTCCAGTTTATAATTATTACTATGTTAAACGTCTCTAAAAATAATATGTTAAAAGCCTAAAGCAGTAAAATGAATGTCGCGCTTAAGCGGTAAGAAGAGGGAAATTGTTATGTGTGTTACGTTGGGAATACTGAATGTGGTATTTCACACTTACCGCGTATTGGTTCTGTGCGGAAAACAAGCAAATACGCACGATCTCGCACAAAATAATTATTAATTAAAGTGTACTACTTAGAAAAAATTGTGTAAAATTAAATAAACTTAAATGTTAGTACTCGAATTTAATTTAATTACTAGTCTCAATATTAGGTACTACAAAACCTCTTTTCCTATTAAGAAATTATGTAAGACCAATTTTTAGGGCAATTTTAAGGACTTTTTTAAAGGTCTTTAGGTCATAAATGCATTGTTTTTAGGACATTTTTTCATGATTTATAGGTCATCAAAATCCTAGCCCTAGTAATAAGGCCCAAATTCTTAGGAAAAAATTTATTCTACCCCAAATGTTACACTTAATTATTTACGTGTAACATCTACATTCTACCTACACTAATAACTAAAATGAAAACATTTTATAAAATTGAAATTAGACATCAGATCCGATAAAATGGCAATCTGTGCAAGTCCATTCCTATACACAAGTGATACATTTCATTCATTCATTCATTCATTCATTCATTCATTCATTCATTCAGTGTTCTGTCCAAGGGCAGGTCTTTCACTGCAAACCCAGCATTCTCCACCCTTTCCTATTTTCTGCCTTCCTTTTAGTCTCCGCATTATGATCCATATATCTTAATGTCGTCTATCATCTGATATTTTCGTCTGCCCCGAACTCTTCTCCCGTTCACCATTCCTTCCAGTGCATCCTTCAGTAGGCAGTTTCTTCTCAGCCAGTGACCCAACCAATTCCTTTTCGTCTTTCTGAACAGCTTCAGCATCATTCCTTCTTCACCCACTCTTTCCACTACAGCTTCGTTTCTTATTCTGTCTGTCCATTTCACACATTCCTTTCTTCTCCATATCCACATTTCAAATGCTTCTATTTGCTTCCCTTCACTTCGTCGTAATGTCCATGTTTCTACTCCATACAATGCCACACTCCACATAAAGCACTTCACTAGTCTCTTCCTTTAGTTCTTTTTCCATAGATCCGCAGAAGATGTCTCTTTTTCTATTAAAAGCTTCCTTTGCCATTGCTATCCTCCTTTTGACTTCCTGGCTGCAGCTCATGTTACTGTTTATAGTGCATCCCAAGTATTTGAAGCTGTCCACTTGCTCTAGTGCCTCATTTAGAATTTGCAAGTTTACCTTCTCTATTTTTCTTCCGACAACCAAGGTGTTCGTCTTATATTCAACTAACAAAGAGAATAGACAATCGTTATTTACTTAGCACGATACGTACATTGAAACATTCACTTTCAGTCAAAATGTAAACAAATAATAATTGCACTATTATCAATCTCAAAAACATGGTATTTGACAAATTAAAAATAAAATTTAAAAATATACATTTGACCACACATTTTTGTTTAGTAGACATATATACCCATAGCAAGTAAAGATATAGGTTTGGAAGTAAATCCCGAAAAGACTAAGTATATGATTATGACTCGTGACGGGAATATTGTACGAAATGGAAATATAAAATTTGGAAATTTATCTTTTGAAGAGGTGCAGAAGTTCAAATATCTTGGAGCAACAGTAACAAACATAAATGATACTCGGGAGGAAATTAAACACAGAATAAATATGGGAAATGCCTATTATTATTTGGTTACGAAGCTTTTATCATCAAATCTGTTGTCAAAAAATCTGAAAGTTAGAATTTATAAAACAGTTATATTACCGGTTGTTCTTTATGGTTGTGAAACTTGAACTCTCACTTTGAGAGAGGAACTTAGGTTAAGGGTGTTTGAGAATAAGGTGCTTAGGAAAATATTTGGGGCTAAGAGGGATGAAGTTACAGGAGAATGGAGAAAGTTACACAACACACGACTGCACGCATTGTATTCTTCACCTGACATAATTAGGAACATAAAATCCAGTCGTTTGAGATGGGCAGGGCATGTAGCACGTATGGGCGAATCCAGAAATGCATATAGAGTGTTAGTTGGGTGGCCGGAGGGAAAAAGACCTTTATGGAGGCCGACACGTAGATGGGAAGATAATATTAAAATGGATTTGAGGGAGGTGGGATATGATGGTAGAGACTGGATTAATCTTGCTTAGGATAGGGACCAATGGCGGGTTTATGTGAGGGTGGCAATGAACCTCCGGGTTCCTTAAAAGCCAGTAAGTAAGTAAGACAGATATATATACTGTCTATATAATTTTGACAGTTTATATCGTTTACACCCCGTAGTATGGGAATTCTCTCTCCTTGTGCCCTTTGCATTCTGCTGAAAGAAATGTGGTACAGGACATCTATCATAATATTTACAGCAGTTTTAAGACTTGTTCTGCCTTCTAACAAATAAGGATGAATAATTATCTTCCCAAGGTCAAAGAAAGCCAGATCATTATCCTTGCCTTGTTTTGTGTTAAATTGTATTATAGGTAGATGTGCGTTAGTCAGTTTACAGGTATGAAAAAGTAAGATATATCTCAGAAATCGTCAAGATACCATACATTTGAACTAAATTTAATAGCAGCTCATTTATGTGCGCGGTGTCGCACAATGGACTGTTCTAAAAGTTTCTCAATCATTTCTATGTCATGGCTCACAAGAAATATGGACAGCGCCTTTCGCAAACTACCATAATCACTCGGGGAACTGAAGGTTGATGGCTTATTGCTACTCCCAAAATCACGTTCCGTCTGGTGGTGTGACCCTTGCGACCACATTGTGATTACTGTTAGCGAGGGACAATGGCGTGTTCCACCGCTGCACGTCGACCGCTAATACAGTTTTCAGTGGCGAAGGCCCAACTGTTTCGGGATCAACATCTGTTCAAAAAATACAGTGCATTACCAATATTTTATTCATCTATCTCTACAGAATGAAACAAAAGAGTGGATCACAATTATTCTGGATGTGACTTTACACACTAAAAAGAGGGGCGGGGGGAAAGAGTATACAAATATTTCGCAAGTTTATCTGCCAATTAAATAAATTCAATAGACCGGGCATAAATCACACAAAATTAGCCATAAATGGATCACAAATAGAGTGGAAAACTTCAGTAAAATATCTCGGAGTAACACTAGACAGACGGCTCAATTTCTCCGAACACGTACTATACAAAAACTCAAGACTTTCCAATGCTAGATTGGTGGAGCTTTATCCAATATTAAATAAAAGCAGACATCTAAACATACACACAGCTCTAACTTTGTATAAAACATTAATTAGGTCAGTAATACTACATGCTTGTCCTGCGTGGGGACATGCACCTATTACAGTCCGTAAAAAATTACAAGTTTTCCAAAACAAAATTTTAAGATTCATCACAGGACTTCCTAGAGTAACACCTGTTAGATTGATTCATGAAGAACTAGAAATTCCGACAATTCAAAGAATTTATTTCAAATCAAGCCTTCTGCACGTACACCAAGTCGTACAGCAGCACAAACCCACTAATTTCTTCACTAGGAAATTACAACCCTGCGTTAGACAAACATAAAGGACCTAAGAGCGTACTCCACCCTCTAGCTTGGAACGACAACGTACAAGACGAATACCAACTTGAACACTAAATAACCACTTGACTCTACACACAGACAAGGCTATTAATGCACTGATAATGTTATTTCTCTGTTCCAGGGTCATCACGTTATTCGCAGCATAGATGCATTGTTCTAATTGTAAACACTTTTTTTTTATGGACCTTTAATGTATTTGTATTTTGAATAATGATTAAATCAAAACCTCCCACCTGAACATATTCCGACCACACTATAGCCAATTGGCTTGTCGTCAGCACGACATCTCATCCTGCTCTAGGTTTTTCCGTGGTTTCCCTTGAGCAATAAGACAAATGTCGGGATGAGCCCTAAAAGAAATGGGCCACGGACCACTTCCCTTCCCCCACTCTTTCTCTTCTACTATCACAAAGAACTTGCTAATTTCTTAGTCAACAACCCTGAATTATGATAATAGGGGAACATAAATATATTTTAAGTTCACAGGGCTAACGGCTTCGAAGCTGGGTACCTGGTTCTAATGAAGTGCACTGGTAGCAATCTAAAACATGGGGGTATGAGATAGTTACTCTACCTGCCATTACAAAATTCACTTCACTAAATCCCCAAGGTTAAAAAAAAAAAAAAAAAAAAAAAAAAAAAAAAAAAAAAAAAAAAAATCTGCCAATTCATTGCCGCTGTATCCTGCATGAGCTTTCATCCAGCTGAACTCTATCGTCGTCCAGCATTGTGGCGGTTATAAGGTTGTGTGATGTATCTTATCTCACTGTGAAAAGAGAGAGAAAGGAGATATGTCTTACTTCGTCTGTGTTGTTATCAGTGACGTAGCGTCAATGTAAGCTAAAAAGCTCAGCTTCCCCAGTTAATAATAATTTCATAATAAACCTCCAGTTTATGGACAAAATTATTTATTAATTTAATAGAATTTATATTTACGCGTTAAATATTGTGATGCGGCAGCTCAGGATGATTTGTGATGCAGCAGTAAACAAGAAGCCTGCACACACCAGCTTCCAAGCAGACTGGTTTCTTCTGTGTAATCCACCCCGCAGATTTTCCATCCCTTTCTAACTAAACTACCCTAGTCGCAAGGCTCGCAAGAAGCTAGCTCTAACATTTAAAATACTGTAAGTAGTTTCCGAGTTATCCCTTTCCGTCAGTTGTGTTCAGTTGAAGTGTTAGTGTGCACTGTGGCTGATATAATAAATAATGAGCGAAATAACAGTTCCTGACACTAATTTACTTGAATTTTTTTAGAACAATTGTATTATCAAGACTTACTTACGAACAAAAGTGTGGTTTAAAAAACAAATGACCGACTCCCTTGCTGTCAATAAAGGACACAACCAAAAGACAGACGCATACTTACGTAATGATACTAATATTGTGATTTCTCTAAGTATGACAGGGAGTGAGCTAATGTTATACGTATACGTGTCTATTTGTTAAGAGATATGTGTAAACCGTGAAATCATATTTTACTACGTACCATTTGAGGTCATGCCTTATTGGTGTTACTTACGAGGTTCCAACCAATCTTCGACTGCTGACTTGAAAGTGACTACTATTTATTTTAAGACTGTATTTTTGTAATACGTTTTCTCATATTGCATGAAAGACAACTTGAGTTAGCTTCCCCTGCTCAAAATTTCATGCTACGCCACTGTTATTTTTAGTCTTTCTTTGCGCAGTTTGTAATCCAAATTTACTGTTTAAACTGCTAACAAACCTAGCTTATAACTCGAGGCTAGCAATTAATGTTAAAAAAATGGAGACCTTAAGAAGATTTTTCAATACATACCGGATGAAGTGAAAGGTTTTTTACACAGAATTGTACACATGGCCTACGACGAACAAAGACTGTAATGCAGTGGAGGCGAAGATTGAAAAAACAAGTTTATTAATGTTCTGACATACAAAAAGTCTATTCAGTCATGCTTCTCAACTCTTTGATGACTAATCATTAACCACAAAAAAATAAAAAAATTATTACATTTAATGAGTTATTATGTTCAAATCATAATAATCACCTTTAACTGTTATACTATAAAAAGACCTTTATAACTAGAATCGTTTATTTTTTAAACCCACAAGTGACAAAAATAAAACTCTCGGGAAATCAATAAAAACTGTTTAGTTTAATTCATTTTCTTTTAAATGTAAAAATGTATTTCACAAAAGATATTATATTGCTAAATGTTAGGTTTATTCACTATTAGTTGTGTTTTATGATATATATAAAGTCCCCCCCCCCAAAAAAAAATATGGATTTGAGGGAGGTGGGATATGATGATAGAGACTAGATTAAAACCTTGCACAGGATAGGGACCGATGCGGCCTTATGTGAGGGCGGCAATGAACCTCCAGGTTCATTAAAAGTCGGAAGTAAGTTAGGATGTTACGGGGTTTTCCTAACAAACAAACTGAAAGTAAGCAAAGCATTGCTGTACAGACATTTTTTCAAATTCACTCCGGGTTAAAGCAAGGAGATGCACTATCACCTTTACTTTTAAACTTCGCTCTAGAGTATGCCATTAGGAAAGTTCAGGATAACACAGAGGGTTTGGAATTGAACTGGTTACATCAGCTTCTCGTTTATGCGGATGACGTGAATATGTTAGGAGAAAATCCACAAACGATTAGGGAAAACACATAAATTTTCCTTGGAGCAAGTAAAGCGATAGGTTTGGAAGTAAATCCCGAAAAGACTAAGTATATGATTATGTCTCGTGACCAGAATATTGTACGAAATAGAAACATAAAAATTGGAGATTTATCCTTTGAAGAGGTGGAAAAATTCAAATATCTTGGAGCAACAGTAACAAATATAAACGACACTCGGGAGAAAATTAAACGCAGAATAAATATGGGAAATGCCTGTTATTATTCGGTTGACAAGCTTTTGTCAACTAGTCTGCTGTCGAAAAATCTGAAAGTTAGAATTTATAAAACAGTTATAGTACTGGTTGTTCTGTATGGTTGTGAAACTAGGACTCTCACTTTGAGAAAGGAACAGAGATTAAGGGTGTTTGAAAATATGGTTCTTAGGAAAATATTTGGGACTAAGAGGGATGAAGTTACAGGAGAATGGAGAAAGTTACACAACGCAGAGCTGCACGCATTGCGTCCTTCACCTGACATAATTAGGACATTAAATCCAGACGTTTGAGATGGGCAGGGCATGTAGCACATATGGGCGAATCCAGAAATGCATATAGAGTGTTAGTTGGGAGGCCGGAGGGAAAAAGACCTTTGGGGAGGCGGAGACGTAGATGGGAGAATAATATTAAAATGGATTTGAGGGAGGTGGGATATGATGATAGAGAATGGATTAATCTTGCATAGGATAGAGACCGACAGCGGGCTTATGTGAGGGCGGCAATTAACGTCCGGGTTCCTTAAAAGTCATTTGTACAAATATAAATGATACTCGGGAGGAAATTAAAAGCAGAATAAATATGGGTAATGTCTCTTATTATTCGGTTGAGATTTTGTCATCTAGTCTGCTTTCACGAAAACTGAAAGTTAGAATTTATAAAACAGTTATATTACCGGTTGTTCTGTATGGTTGTGAAACTTGGACTCTCACTTTGAGAGAGGAACAAGATTAAGGGTGTTTGAGAATAAGGTTCTTAGGAAAATAATTGGGGCTAAGAGGGATGAAGTTACAGGCGAATGGAGAAAGTTACACAACACAGAACTGCACGCTTTGTATTCTTCACCTGACATAATTAGGAACATTAAATCCAGACGTTTGAGATGGGCAGGGCATGTAGCACGTATGGGCGAATCGAGAAATGCATATAGAATGTTAGTTGTGAGGCCGGAGGGAAAAAGACCTTTAGGGAGGCCGAGACGTAGACGGGAGGATAATATTAAAATGGATTTGAGGGAGGTGGGATATGATGATAGAGATTGGATTAATCTTGCATCTTGCACAGGATATGGACCGATAGCGGGCTTATGTGAGGGCGGCAATGAACGTCCGGGTTCCTTACAAGTCATTTGAAAGTTGTAAGTAACAGACATTTTTGTAATAATAAGGATTTAAAAGGAATGATGTAATTGATGTTTAGATTGTCAAAATAAATAAATGTTAGCTTATTACTCCTTGTATAAAAGTTTCCTACATTATGTATTATACGTAATTTACTCGCCCAACCCTGAGCCCTGTGCAGAAGACCTCCATGGGCTTTCCGGTCCCGTAGGCGGAGGACCCACCAATGTGAAGGTTGAGAGAAATCGGACCGAGCGAGGAGAGTTAATTGTGGACAAGCGCCGTCTTCTCTGTGGCCGGTTTCCATATAAGGAAACCGCGACATAAATTACAGAGTCCAGCGACAAGTGATGATGACCAGCTCAAGTCGAAGCGCCTTAAAGCGTTGAGGTTTTATTGGTTCGACTGACTGAGACACGGCGGTGCCTCAGACGAGCTTCTCGAGCCATCGCGGAGCCCTTATAAGAGCAAGCTGGCGCATCCCCACAAAACAAGACGTATAAATACTGCTTACGGTTTTTTATTGCTCGGATTTAATGTCTTGAAAGTACTTCGGTACAATCGCATCTGAAGGCCATGTGTTTGGGGGTCAACACGAGGTCTCTGAAAGGCGTGACTATAAGAAAATGACATTCAGACTAAGAACTTTTGGTTTGTCTTTGGCTCTGGAAGAGAGTCTTTAACAAGTACGTGACTAGTAGACAAGAAATGTGACAATTTTAATTTGTGCGAGATCGTGCGTATTTGCTTGGTTTCCGCACAAAACCAATACGCGGTACGTGTGAAATATCACATTCAGTATTCCCAACGTAACACACATAACAATTTCCCTCTTCTTACCGCTTAAGCGCGACATTCATTTTACTGCTTTAGGCTTTTAACATATTATTTTTAGAGACGTTTAACATAGTAATAATTATAAATTGGAAACTTACCACTGCAATTTCACCTAAATTGCATTGTTAATTATTGTTTTTAAAGATTTGCAAAAATTAAGTAAACTCTACAACTCCACTAAAGTTACTGCATTCGTGATGCAAGTAACATTAAGGAAGCCGTAAAAAAATCAACAAGATTCCAGATGCCGATGTTATTACTGCAATATGTTATATAAATAATGTTGTTAAAATATTAAAATGAAAAATAAATCATTACATAACCTTACCGTTTGTTTTAAGTTCGCATTTATAGGCTGGGGGAAAAAAAAGACAGACGTATATCACGGCCTGCTGGAGTGTAGTAAACACAGAAAACATTTTACAGCAACAATGTTGAAGAAAGATATTTTGGTGTTCCGAAGTTGGCGTCATTAAACAGAAACCAACATGGAGATTTCATTGCAACTAATTAGAAATTCGTTTTTCAGGTATGTAATAGACGATCTTCGCACAAAATAATGTACGATACACGAGCGGTATGTTTGTTTTAATGTTCTCGGAAATTAAAAAAGCTCAACTACGTTTCGCTTTTTCAATCTTTTCCCCGAACATCAAAATTGGTTTCTGTTTAATGACGGCAACTTCGGAAAACCAAAATATCTTTCTTCAACATTGTTGCTATAAAATGTTTTCTGTGTTTACTATACTCCAGCAGGCCGTGATATACGTCTGTCTTTTTTCCCCCCAGTCTATAAATGCGAACTTAAAACAAACGGTAAGGTTAAATCAACAAGATTCCAGATGCCGATGTTATTACTGCAATATGTTATATAAATAATATTGTTAAAATATTAAAATGAAAAATAAATCATTACATAACCTTACCGTTTGTTTTAAGTTCGCATTTATAGACTGGGGGAAAAAAAAGACAGACGTATATCACGGCCTGCTGGAGTATAGTAAACACAGGAAACATTTTAAAGCAACAATGTTGAAGATAGATATTTTTGTTTTCCAAATTTGCCGTCATTGAACAGAAACCAAGATGGAGATTTCATTGCAACTAATTAGAAATTCCTCCTTCAGGTATGTAATAAACCCCGATCTTCGGACAAAATAACGTACGATACACGAGCGGTATGTTTTCTTTCAATTCTCGGAAATTAAAAAGCTCAACTACGTTCCGCTTTTTCAAACTTTTCCTCGAACATGAAAACTTCAACATACCGCTCTTGTAACGCATATTACTATTTCGCTACAAGACTGAAAGATTACGTGTCTCAGCATGCTCAACAATCTTAGACTCGTATACTTTACAGCTCTATACTCTATACTTTAGTAGATTCAGAAGATTTCGAGAAAATAATTTAATATTCTGATGATAGGAAGCTGCGCACCAATATCACCTTAAAAGCATAATGCGATAAGAGTTTTGTTATTTATTATTAGTTACAGTTAAAACATATATCTACGTATTTTTTTTTATACTATTGCATTGTTTTGATTAGTTTATTCATTACTTTTATAAGGTTAAAGATATCATCAACATAAATTCCAGCTTATCAAGTCATACTCAATCTCTTTTTTTGGGATATAACTTTCTTTATGAATGATGTGTTTCATTCACTTAGTACAGTATAGTTGTACTACTATGGAATGTATGTGAATATTCCTTCTTAACTCTTACTTTTACAAATAGACAACCCTCGTGTAGCAGCCACTCGGAATCTTCCAAACAAAATTGAACATTGCAACAAACAATTACCAATTACTTTGGATTGCTCTGAACGTATTTCTTCTCAAAAACTAAGAAAAGCATTGCGTGAAGATTCTTTTCACCAATGGAGCAAATTGAAAAGTAAAGGTTTGGGAGTTGTTTTCTATTCTCACTGGAAGAAAGGTAATTCGTGGATCTCAACCAGAAAGGAACTTTCGAGCAGTCAATGAACGCAACCATTAAGATGAACTGTAATACAATACCTGTACGTACTCTCTCCCTGGTAGAACTCTTGACTCAACCCGTTGCAGAAGATACGACGAGCAAGAAACGCTTCCTCACGTCTTGGGTTTCTGCCATAACGGAGAATTGCTCCGAATCAACAGACATAATACGGTTCGTTCTCTCATCGCATCTTCAATCCGTCAGAATGCTTCCTAAGAGGTTTATGAGGAGGTTGGTTGCGTCTCTTCTGATGGCTCTACTAGACGTGCTGGTATCATCATAATTGAATAGCAGAAGGATAAGTGTGTCATTCTTGATCCCACAATCCGTTTCGAGATGCACGAGCAACAGCCACAAGAGGTGTGTCGTAAAAAACAAGTCATCTATGAGCCTTGTTGTCAGCATCTTGGAGCACAATACCACATCACACATTGAACAGTTTCTGGGCTCATGTTCGGTGCCCGTGGCACGATTCCACGAGAAATTTTAAGTCAACTTAAACAATTTAAAATTTCTGATGCAACGATTGATTCCATAGGATCTCATGTGTTAAAATCATCCTTAGCTATAATTAGTAATCATTTTTGTATCCAACAAACTTTTATTGTAAATGAGTTCCTATGTTTTCATATCATTTATCTTAATGTTTTCTTTTTCCTTTCAAATTGTCACACAATTGGTTTTCATGATTATTCTTTATGAATTGATTAGTGGACCGATCTATTCGAACGCTTATTTAGAGCGGGTTTTTATTAAAATAATTATGTTATTAACTTCCAAAACACAACTGCAATATTAAGAAATTTGTGTTAGTACTTTTTTCAGACAATATACGTAATATCAGACAGAAAGAAGCCATATAAAAATAACGACATAAAATTACACGTTTCGTTTCAAGTTTGTGCACCACTGATTTTTAAATCCAACAGGCTGCTTATTCATATACGTAGACTAACCTTTCCTCCATCCATACCTAGCGCTTGATGCCCGCGCACGACGTCAAGGTAAGAAAAATGCGCTTGTTTTGACATCACTGACATAGAATAAGCAAAATCTTTACTAAAATACTTTGTCAACATGAAGTTCGCTTTTGGTACAAAAGGACGACGATCAGTAGATTACAGGGTTGTTTGTTTCCTCGGGAACTAACTGTACACCCACCATCTCCAAGCTCTACTTCTGGAGGAGGAAACAAGGAGATAAACTATCTCCCGAGGCAGGCCCAATTCCCTCTCCGGGACACCCGCTTTACGTCCGCCTTTGCCAGGGGGATCATAAAACCCGCGTTACATTTGTCTCTCCAAATTGTAGCTCCTCTAATATTTATGAAGTCTTGTTAGCTTTCTGAACGTAGGTCCAAGGTTCGCTCCCTGGCAGTACGACATACTAATATCTTTTAAATTATTTCAGGATACCGTATATTCATACGGGAACACAGAATTCGATTTTCATGATCTGTGTTGTTGAAGAAGTCTCTGATTCCCTTCAAGAATTTCGGCACTGTGAATAATATTAGGCTAAATAAATGTTAAGCTTCTCAAAATACCAATTTTTCTTGATCACTCCATCATTCAACAATGCATCTACTTAAGCTTAATTTGTAGTAGTAGTAGTAGTAGTAGTAGTAGTAGTAGTAGTAGTAGTAGTAGTAGTAGTAGTAGTAGTAGTAGTAGTAGTATTTATTTATTTATTTATTTATTTAACCTGGTAGAGATAAGGCGTCAGGCCTTCTCTGTCCCTCTACCAGGAGATTCCAACTATAATATGAAGAATAAAATTACAATTAGTATTAAATGTACAATTACAATGGCAAATAAAATTACAATTAGTATTAAATTTACAATTACAATTACAATAAAAATCAAAGTACGAAAAGATTACCTGACTAATGAAAGCTAGATAATTTATCATAGAAAAACAAAGAATATTTTATATTTATTGAATTACAAATTAAACCTAGAATAACAAAATTGTATAGCGATGAAATTACTGGATATTGAAATATTTTGTAATAGATTAAGGAAACTATTTACAAGAAATCAATTACTGGCCAAGTGCCTAGTAAGTTTCCGTTTGAATTCAATTTGATTTCGACAGTCCCTGATGCTAGCAGGTAGCGAATTCCAGAGTCTTGGCAGGGCTATTGTGAAAGAGGATGAGTATAAGGAGGTGCGACGGGATGGTATTGTTAGTATTGTTTCATGACGAGAGCGTGTGTTCAGATTATGGTGAGAAGAAAGGTAAGTGAAGCGAGACGACAGGTACGAAGGAATAGAAGAGTTCAAGATTTCGAAGAGAAAGAGAAGTGAATGTAAATTTCTTTTCTTATCTAGTTTAAGCCAACCTATTGCTTCCAGGAATGGGGTAATATGATCATATTTACGAACATTGCTTACAAAACGTACACACAAATTATGAGCACGTTGAAGTTTCGTTTTGTTGTCGCTGGAGAGGTCAGTCAGTAATCAGTCAGCATAGTCAAAATAGGGAATTAAGGGGAGTCTGTACTTCCATATCTTACAATGTTAAATTCCTTAATTTTGGGTGTACTTTTCTCAGAAGTTAAAAAAGATACAAATGTAGAAAAAGTAGGGCATAGCTTAGTTGGCAGAGGCGCTTGTTAGTTCATCTGATGCTGCACTCCGGCGTGGGTTAATTACCAAGTTAGTTTTTCTCCAAGTTTTACTCCAAACGTAAGACGAAAGTCGGGTAATATATGGCGAATATTCATCCTCACCTCGCTATGACTAATTCCATCGATGCTAAATATCCTGGTAGTTGATATAGCGCCGTTAAATAACCAACTAAAAAAGAAGTCGGAACAATAGGGATATCTTATGCGACGTTTTACCGCTAAATGGCAGGAGCGTTCCATGCGGCGCAACATGTTGTAGGGCTATATTGTCATATGCTACAGCTGAATACGTTCTCCCGCTTGTTGGTTGTCTGTGCGTGTTAAAATTATATTTATAATTATTTTGTATAACCTAGCATAATTTAATATAATTCAGTATTTTCTTACCTTATAATTTAATTTAATTTACAATAAAATAATAGCGTGAACTTGTATAATACTGAGCGATTCCCCTTAACAGATGGATGGGGAAATCTGCAGTATGCAGAATATAGATACGAGTAAATTGAATATTCATGAACCTAAACGAGAACTTTGAGAACGAGGTGCACGAATAAAAAAATTAAAAAATAAATAAAAATTGAATTTTGTCGAAAGTGAATATTACCTCTTTAATCATTAATTGTAAGTACCGTACGCTAAAAACAGGATATGCAGCCACCAATGTGTTCTTTTATAGGGAAGGGACTATCGAGATTGAATTCCTCGTATTTTTTCTCTAGTTGCAGAAAGATCAAATGCAATGTTTGATAAGATGATATAATATGATCGCAGTAGTATCACGATTATTACTGTTTTTTTTGTAGATTAAGGTCATGTAGTTTAATACTATATAGGATGATTTTGAAAATTTGAACTAAAAACGTGGTTTTAATAATTAGTCTACAGCACATTAAAAACATTATTTACGAAATGGATTTCACTATGTATCGTCCTGGATAATAAACACCCCAGTTAATCGAGAGTATATTGCAGGCGTAAACGTCGGAGATTCCTAGAAGTATTGAATATAATCTAAGCTAACATAACATGCTGTGGAGGTTGCACATTTTTTTTTATTAATTTTTCTTTTTCCTCTTCCAAAATGAAATTGTAGCAAGCAATTCCTTACTTGAAGTAGTTATTTTTGTTTAATAGATAGCGCAATTTAATTAGTTACGGTACATTTTTTTAAGGTTTAAAGCATATATTCAGAATATTTCGGGACCTGTAGGAATACAAAAGGCTTTCCCTGGTTTTTACATATAGAAATACAACAAAAATTTGGCATTTTGAGTTGTTTTTAAGAGTATTTAATGCACTAATACACTACGTAAATCCTCAATGTTTATATGCCGGAAAACAAATACACACGCAAAGCGCATCCCTCAAAGTACACGCGCGCTATCTGTTGGTGCTAGTTCAGGATATCCCTATACTGGTGCTAATTTCCTGACAGCTACTGATACTGGATATTTTTCAACATCTAGCCAACACAGAACAGCTTCGTTCAATTTCGCATTTGATAAGATAAAAGCTTTCAGTAAGAATCGAACTCCATGAATAAAGTTGCCATGGGAACGGCGACAACGCACTGCCGTGCGTAAGGACTGAGCGATCAGATCTGAAAGCAGAAATCGAGAAATATGTGTAAGGTACACTCGCCGCTTGTAAAAGTAGGGCACGACCTCCATAAGACAAGCGACGGCGTATGCATCGGTATGTTTCCCAAAACGGAACGCAGCTCAATAATTAAGAGTCGACGTTACGTAATGTCTACCGGTTCATGGTCTTCACATCAGTAAAAACAACTGCCTATTCAAACCGAACCGTAAACTAAGTCACCGACTACAGCTCCGTCGAGGATTTACTTCTGTTTAACAATGGTTCCAAATGCAAATATTGTTTTTCATCATCATCATCATCATCATCATCACGGGCTGTACCCTTCGACCCGTTTCGTCTTCACTTCTTTGCAGGTAAAGCCTATCCACAAGTGATGGGATTTATTGACCATTTGGTTCAAAACATACAGAGGTGATCCTGTCTGAAGAGAAATGAAAAATATGTTGCAGCCACCAAATTCTCTTCAAGGAACGACCACTTGCATAAATTAAGGGAAAGAAGACAGAGGACGGACACTGGAAAGTTTTCTTTTCTCAATCGTACTATCAGGGACTGGAATGCTTTACCTGCAGACTTACTAAAGGCTTTACCAATAACCAAAAATGTATTTAAAAATAGGCTTAAGGACTTTACTAATAGACGGTAGTATATTATACACACTATTTAAAGGGTGTAGTTGATATTTTGTTATTTGAACTGTTATATCAGTGAGGAAGTGTATTGTGTCAGTGAAGCGTGTAGTGTCAGTGAAGTCTATTGTATAAGTGAAGTGTGTTTGTGTCAGTGAAGTTCTATAGTTCATAGTGGCTGTGCAAAATATTTGAACAGTGAAATGTTTTTGAAGTGTTAGTGAAATCAGGATAGAAACAGTGAAGTGAGTGAGTTGACAGCGAAATAAGTATAGTGCCGAAAGGTACTTATGCAGATATGAACCTATCACACTCGTGGGTCTTCGTTCGAACTTGGGGTTAAGATATAGATTAGGTTTACTTTAAAAGTGTCCACACCTGTGGAGTAACGGTCAGCGCGTCTGGCTGCGAAACCAGGTGGCCCGGCTTCGAATCCCAGTCGGGGCAAGGTTTTTTCCGGGATTTTCCCCTCAACCCAATACGAGCAAATGCTGGGTAACTTTCGGTGCCGGACCCCGGATTCATTTCACCGGCATTATCACCTTCATATCATTCAGACGTTAAATAACCTAGGTGTTGATACAGCGTCGTAAAATAACCCAATAAAATAAAAATAAACTTTAAATGTTATTTTAATTTAGGATGCTCCTTGTTGTTATTATTATTGTTACTATTATTATTATGACTACTAATGTTTTTTATTAGTTGTGTTTATTATTAATTGTCATTGAATGTAATTAGTTACCACTGCCACCGGGCATATACCCATTTGCAGTGTGAATAAATACATACATACATGCACATGTTTCATGTTCAAGATCCCCATATTAAATTTCTATAGAACCTAAATTGCATAAGTGAACTATAAACTCCAATAAATGCCTGAAAAGTATATTTTTGTCTCAAAGCACGTTTTTAGTATCTTGCGTATGTTTAAAATAACAATACCGGTAGGGGAGACTGTTGTACCTTTAAACACTTCTCACGTTTCATATTTTTTTAATTTTGGGAAATGAAATTTTTTAAATGAAAAAAGATTGAAATAATTATTGAAGATTTGTTTACAACTTCCTGTGTGTATTTTCCTGTTTTACAGATCTATTAAGGATGGAAAAAATAAAATGAAGGAATATGTAATGTGTTCAAAGGTAGAACTGGTTCGTGTACCTTGGAACATACCCTATTGTAAGTTGGAACATATGTGATATAGGTGGGAATATAGCTGTAAAAACTGACAATCATATTTAAAATGTATTAGCTATCATAAAACAGATCAGGCTTTCTGATTGAGATTTTATTTCCTGGAGGAACAATAACTGCTTCAACAGCTTTCTTCAAGGCATCCGGATCAATTGGGGGACCTCTTAAGTCCAGATTTAGTTCGTGGCATGATCTTAAAATAAAAGAAAAACAAAAACCGATAGTATCACGCACTTTGGAACATGTTCCATGGTACAAGATGTGTTGTGTTCAAAGGTACAAGAGGATGCACTTTTAAACAAATATGGCTCCCAAAACTAGAGATTCGAATAAATTATGGAAATTAAAGTATGTTATTACTCACCAGATGATAGGGGACACACTGTACTTGATAGATAGTAACAAATATAATTTGGTTTTGTGTTAGAAAACATATATCAATGAACGAAATGTTTACTTTTGGTACTAAAAGAAGAACTTCTGTCCACAGAACTCACACTTTGCAATAAATCAAACCGAAACTACGATCAGAGCTACTTAGCGGCTTTCTCTACAATCTACTTCAGTTTGAGTCCTCTAGGTAGCAGCAAAAATTAAAAAACAAAAAATGTTCGAAGGTACACTATGCTAAAGGTACAACAGTCTCCCCTACTAAAAATGCAAAAATGCCAAAAAAGAAAAGAAAAAACTAAAAAAATTGTTACGGTATTTAAAATGTAAAACAATTATTCTCTTACAGACAAATACTGATTTGGCAAGTTTGTTTCATAGTGGTCTTAGAATGGAAGAGAGGAAGATTTTACCTAATTTCCTGGAACCGAAGTTCGTTTGGAAAAAGTCCATCCTAGCATAAAAGAGGTGTTGGATTGTCCAAGTTAGGCGACAGGTTAAAATTAGTTTTCGCGTCAATACACCCTCATTATGGGAAATGAAACTGAATAATCAGCAATCATTATCTTTCACTGAAAGAATTTTAATCTTCAGTTCAGTAGCACGCATTGCCAGCACCAGTTATTTCGTACATAAATTACAACTAAAGTGAAATATTTACTAAAATTAAAAATAGTAATTGTTAATTTTATATAAACTCCAAAAAGTCATAAATAAGATTTTATGCTCGACCATGCCGAAATGTAGTAATTATACACCTGGTAGCAGCCCTTTAACGGACCTCATTAAAGTACACCTATTCATTAAAGTTCAGATCTTCCACCAATCAGAAAGCACCATTGTAGCAATATGAAAGCGCAAGTATCGATTATTCTCGGATATGCAATCGAAAGACAATTAGCGAAAAGTCACGGTGGCTGGAAATCCAATACTGTCGCAGAAGGCTATGTTCTGTTACTATAATAATTAGCGTTAATTGTGAATAATATTCAAATAAATTCAATTTGTCATCTCGTTTTTCAATGTCTAAACCAATTTCAAGGTTATATCACGGTTAATGTTTATTTTACTCTCTAGATTATATCAAGGTCAATGACATTCGTTTCTCGGAAAAAATCAATACTTTCGCATCTGCGCACATCTCACAATTTACTGCACAAGTCAGTTCCGCTCCTCAGTCAGATAAGAATAAAATGAATATTTCTGAATAATTTCAAGTTAGAAATATGGTCGAGCATAAAAAGTCGTATGAAACTTGGCTATAATGGTAATTAAGACGCTCGTATGAAAATTATGAAACGAGCTTGCGCTCGTTTCATAAACATACTCGCGTCTTAATTACTACCATTATAGGCTCGTTGCATAATGTACTATTATAATGTCCTAAAATCTCTCTTTCTTTAGCATCTAGTTGTCTAGTGATGAAGACTATACTATCCGAAATCTCATTTATTTCCATTATCCACGTTCATTCCAAAATTGATTTAAGGTTGCCAGGTTGCTAAATTAAATTCTTTTGTGGATTCTACATCTGCTTTAATGTGTCCAATTAAAATGTGGAGGTTTTTGTTCATTCTGCTCCTCGGGAGTGACGTCAACAACATCATGAGGTTGTCGCGGTTGTTTTTCCTAGGTTGCACTGAACACAATGGCGATACCGTTTCCTTCTGATTAATTTCCGACTGCATACACGAGTTCGCAGAATAATCAGTCTCAGTTGCAGACGTGGAGACCGGCTGTGGCGTAGCATTCAAGCAGAATTTCCGGTCTACATGTGGGAGCCTGTTTGCTGTGAATTCAAAAGATGTTTGCACTTCTCCTTCTGCGGAAGCATTTGTTTTTCAGAATGAACCGGAAACAGACTCGTTAAAAATAAGACGAGCGGGATCGAAAAGACTGAAAGTTGTGTCAAAGCCATGTATAAAATGTTACACAAAGGGGAATCTTACAATGTGTCGAAAAATAAACTTTGGTGCACAGAATTACGTTAATATTAAGATGATCGATCGGAAAATAACAATCCGTGGCGCGACAACCTATGCAGGGAAGATCGACCTCACGTGCACATCCTTAGCAGGACTGAACGATCATTGAACTAGCACGTGTGTCAGCGCGATGTTCTCCCCCCAGCTCTTACAGCTAGGTCAAGAAACCGAATTTCGCTCCTGACTGAAGTTTCCCAAAATCATCACTAAACGACATTTCATACAAATTGAGAGGATGAGAAAGCGTTTCTTTCCCCTTCTACTTGCCCTGAGTTCGTCAGTAACAGGGCGGTAGCTGTTACCTCTTATACCTGCACCCCCTCAAGTTGTACACACAAGAAAATAAAATATTAAATAAAGTACATATTGTAAGTGGGTATAAAATACAGTGCCACAGATGTTTGACAATTACATGGTTGACTATATTTTAGAGTAGTTCGTACGATATTTTTAACTAATAATTATAGTAAGGAATGTAAGTTCGTATTTTTAAATCAGGGGGGAGTGACACAGTGCAGACTGTCCCATTGTGTGTGTTCTAGAGTAGCAACTAGCGGTGGAGAAAACATTTATCTTCTGCTGTTAGTAGCTTTTTAATGTGCCAGTTGATATAAACATCAATAAAATTAAATATAAACGCTTACGGTCTTACTAATAAAAACTGTTACACAACTACGTCATAGTTTCGTCATTACTTCGTTACGAAAGGTAATAGAATATCTGAGATTCCCCATTGCATCCGGTAGAGCGCTCTAGTGTGCCATGTTGAGTATCGATAGTACAACTGGCTCTGATCGATTACCACACTATATTTTGGTCAAAGAGTACAAGCTACAGCAATATTACTCTAATTATTCTATGCTCTTTGGTTTGTTCTTCTGTGCTTACAAGGCAGCCATCATAAAATGACAGTCGATACGAACAGCTGTTAGAGGGGCGGCCATTTTTTTTCTATATACAACGCTTAAACAAGGCGTTTCGTGTATATAACTACTACAAAGCAATTCCCATTGTGTAGTTACAGACTGTTTATACATCCATCGCTTATGCATGGTTTATTAGTAACGTTTTCTTCTCAACTCCGCATAAGTGTCGTATAAAAATTATACACGGTTTATTAGTAAGACCGTTAGTATATACTTTCGAAATATTATCAGTAAACATTTTCAATAATATAATTTTTCACTGTGTTCAAAAGTCAATTAGTTGAACGCTAGTAAGATGGACAGTAGCATCTTCCCCTTCACTGATGGTAGAGGGTGTGAGTAGAGGGGAAGGCCCATCAACCAAACTGAAATGGGGATTAGGTCTAGGATTTTGATGAAATTGCATCTTTTTTCTAGTAAGCCAGAAACATAGCTGCTTTAGTATTTATATGTTATGTGATAAAGTGAGTGTTTTAAGACATATTTGTTAATGCATTTTTTTTTTAATTTTTTGCCTGTTTCAACTCATAACAGCATAATTTGTTTTATTCGGCCATTTTTAGGCATTTTCATTTAATTTTGGTCATAAGTCCCCATTATTAATGTAAAATAATGTTTATTTCCTTTGATACTTTCTTTACACATTTTGTCCATTAATACCCATTATTTTGTACAATATTTTAATCATTTTTCTACACAAATATTGCCCTTTTAACGTAGTACACCCCATGTAATGGATCAGTCCAACACTCCTTCAATATAGACTCCTCTATACCTGCTAATTCCGGATAAGAGTGGCCTTGTAGTAGACTACATAGAAACTATAAGTTAAGTAAGTCCATGATGCTACAGCCCATGAAGGGTCAAGACCGACCAGTCAACTGCTGACCTCATGTCCACATGCCGACGCAGAGGTGAACGATCATACATGGAAACTACATCAGGTAAAATAATTAAAGTGTACTACTTAAAAAAATTATGTAGAATTTAATTTAATTACTAGTCTAAATATTAACTAGTACAAAACCTCTTTTCCTACTAAGCCAATTAAATAAGGGCATTTTTGAAAGATTTTTAGGTCATAAAAGCTTTGTTTTTACGACATTTTTTCATGATTTATAGGTCATCAAAATCCTAGCCCTAATCAACACGATGAATACCAGTTTATACACTGGCCGAAATTCCATGAGAAAATTTCTCCCCCATGAGGACTCGAACGAGAGTGCATTCATTATTACACTGCCGAGAAAAACAACGCAATGCTTGAATGAATTTAGCAACAAAACAAATTATAACATTACTTTGTGCTTGTATGGATCTGTTTACGGTTGGCAAGTGTTTATTCATGTTTTGGGAAGGAAAGTATACGCATTGGGTGGTTTATAATATAAGAAAGAAGTGCGCACAAACGTGCAATTTAGTTTGGTGTGAGTTACTTCTCTTTACTATATTCCACCAGTGACTTCGTTCTATTCACACATTTACTAAAATGATATTTTGGACACGCTTCGTTGCACAGTTTGCACACGCATTCGGGGGAAGGTTCGTGGTACTCTGATCTTCTGCACAGTTTGTGTGAGCTGCTAGCCTTGTTATGGCGCTTCCTAACTTGTTGTTCGGCCCTGTCCAGTTGCGGTTGATCATCGCGTCCGTTCCATAGAATTCACTTTCTATTTCCGCCTTCTTCTCTTGCATGACCGTGCGTAGTCGAAGTTCTGCTGCGGTACATGGCAGCATGAGTCTGCTTCGTAGTTCCTCTATCAGGAAGGGTTCTCGCGCGAGTTCGTACGCCATTCTGGAGGGTGCATATTTTGAGATTCCCAGTGCTGCTTTTAAGAACCTTGCTTTGACGTTCTCCATGGTCTTGAGGTCATTGTAATTTAGCCGGGTCCATGTGATGTCCAGTCCATATGACAGTATAGGGAGTATCTTGGCATAGAAAAGCTGCATGGCTGTTGAGAGTGCTAGTTGGGTAATGTCTGTTATGTAGTGGACAGCTATTACTGCGGCCGTTGCTCGTTCTTGAGTGTGGATTCTGAAGGATTTTGCTGTCGTCTGTGGTTTGGGTGGTTTATGACACCCTCTTTGCCACTTCCCGTCCCTTACTCCCTTACCTATATTAATCGCTGTGCCAGTACAATTTACAATCCTGAACACAAGCAGCCAAAACAAAGTTACAACACATATATATATATATATTTTTTTTTTTTGCGTATTATGGAATTCTGTGACATTGAACTCAGTTTTAAACAACATTTAAGATAGTTAAGATGCCGTTAAGCCCCGAGAATGTCGCTAGAGCAGTCGTGCTGGTAGAGAATAGCGTCTCCTTCGAAGAGGTGGAAAAATTAAAATATTTTGGAGCAACAGTAACAAATATAAAAGACACTCGAGAGAAAATTAAACGCAGAATAAACATGAGAAATGCCTGTTATTATTCGGTTGACAAGCTTTTATCATTCAGTCTGCTCTCAAAAAAACCTTAAAGTTAGAATTTATAATACAGTTATATTACCGGTTGTTCTGTATGGTTGTGAAACTTGGACTCTCACTTTGAGAGAGGAACAGAGGTTAAGGGTGTTCGAGAATAAGGCGCTTAGGAAAATATTTGGGGCTAAGAGGGATGAATCCCGCGCCGTGGCGTCGTGGTCTAAGGCAGCCTGCCTAGGACTCGCGTTACGGAATGCGCGCTGGTTCGAGTCCTCATGGGGGAATAAATTTTCTCATGAAATTTCGGCGTGTATGGGACCGGTGCCCACCCAGCATCGTGATGCACTTGGGGAGCTACGATAGGTAGCGAAATCCGGTTGCGAATACCAGCTATAACGGCTGGGGGGATCATCGTGCTAACTACACGATACCTCCATTCTGATTGGATGATCGTCCACCTCTGCTTCGGCATGTGGGCGTGAGGCTAGCAGCCGGCTGGTCGGTCTGGGCCCTTCACGGGCTGTAGTCCACGGATTATAAGAGGGATGAAGTTACAGGAGAATGGAGAAAGTTACACAAAGCAGAACTGTAGGCTACGTATTGTATTCTTCACCTCACATAATTAGGAACATTAAATCCAGGCGTTTGAGATGGGCAAGGCATGTAGCACGTATGGGCGAATCCAGAAATGCATACAGAGTGTTACTTGGGATGCCAAAGGGAAAAAGACCTTTGGGGAGGCAGAGACGTATATTGGGGGATAATATTAAAATGGATTTGAGGGAGGTGGGATATGATGGTAAGGACTGGATTAAATTGAAAATATTTAAATTATGGTTTATTTAACGACGCTCGCAACTGCCGAATTTATATCAGCGTCGCAAGAGATTTTTTTTACGTGTCAGTAAATCTGCTGACATGAGCCTGTCGCATTTAAGCACGCTTAAATGTCATCGACCTGAGCAGGGATCGAACCCGCAACCTCGGGCACAAGACCAGCCACTCAGGACGACGGGACTAGATTAATCTTGCTCAGGATAGGGACTGATGGCGGGCTTATGTGAGAGCGGCAATGAAGTTCCGCGTTCCTTAAAGTCCTTTGTAAATAAGTCATACAGGTACACACGAATAAGACTGTTCGTAACCGCAGATTCATATGCATTGCAAATAGGAATAATATCTCCATTCCTGCAACTGTACGGTGTGTACAGGGTTTGCTATCGATGTGTGCGGTGAATACTTATGAAGATACAAACACTGTAGCGGGCGTAAACCCATTCCAACCCTGCCGACCGAGTCACATGCAAAATTAATATAGAGCTCTGTAATTAAACCAAAATTTTCCGCCGCAGACGCCAGCAGTGCGGATGTCAGATTGGCATTTTTCGACACGCCCTACATCGAGTTATTTGAACGTGGGTCCCTCCACAAGGGGGCCCTTTATGGGTATTGTTTCATTAATATTTCGAAATTTACATCAAACTTCTCCAAGACTCAATGAACGTTGATTTCGGTTACAGAAATATTTTACTCTGGCATTTTTTTAAATAAACGTCAGAAATAAAAATATTATTTTTTTTGTAATGTTTAATAGACCGTACTGCGTGGTAAATGTACCACATCTGTTATTACGAGATATCGGATTTGTATGCAAAATGCATGTAAACATTCTAGAACATCAAAAATACACCATCGTCTAACCCATTATATTCAGAATGGTGCAAAACTCAGTTTCCCCTTACGCAGTAATTAAGGAGACAAGACATTCTTAGATTTTGGTTTAATTCGGTAACAGGAGTTGGCAGTACACAAAAACATTCATTTGTCCGTCAGTCGTGAGTCAGCTATTGTTATTATTGAGTGAAAAAAATCTGTGTTTTTTATTCTGTGTTGTGTAACATTCTTTGCAACGGCACATAAGTTTACTAATGAACAACGCATTTACATGCCCAACTGAGCAGACGCCTTCCTCGTTGACTTACGAGGACTTGCTACAAATGCTTGAGCAACCAATACAGGAACTGGCCATCATACCCCATTATTTTCTATCTAATTGCCTCATAAGTGGTGTCTTATTGGTATCACTTGTGAGGTTGACATATTTTCGGACAGCTGACTATATAACAACTGAAAACAAGTCCTCAGTCCTTAAGACTGAGAGAATATAAAATATTGACCTCGGACATAAAGGACAACAGCACTTGGATTTTTAGTAGGTTATTTTACGACGTTTTATTAACATCTTAGGTTATTTAGCGTCTGAATGAGATGAAGATGATAATGCCGGTGAAATGAGTCCGGGGTCCAGCACCAAAAGTCACCCAGCATTTGCTCATATTCGGTTGATGGAAAACCTAGGAAAAAACCTCTACCAGGTAACTTGCCCCGACCGGGAATCGAACCCGGATTACCTGGTTTCGCGGTCAGGCGTGCTAGCCGTTACTCCACAGATGTGGACACAGCACTTGGACAACTGCGGTCTTACTAATGAAAACTCTTATACAGACGTTTAACTGTCTTATACTTAAACGACGAATAGCTAGTTTATAAACGAGGAATTTACACACGACTTATAAATAAGTTGTGCGTAAATTCCTTACTAATAATCACTACATACGTCGTGTATGACAGTTTTTCTCCGTTCTAACCATTCTTCACCGATGGTAATGCAGAATTCCTGCACGGAAATATCGTATGTACTTCGGTACATCATAGTAATATGTTAAGCATAAGTAGTCACTAGGCAGCGGATTTTCCTTCCCAAACGTACAGAGGATCGAGTAGTTTCGTCTGTAACTACATCTGCTACGTCACGTGGATACGTAAGCAAAGTCGAACTGCAAGCTGGTACGCATGGAGTCATTAAATAATAATGATATTATGTATTATAAACATGCCCCTGTAACGTCATATAACATAGAAACAACATTCTCTTAGTTTAATCAAATGTTATGTGATGTTCGTAAGAGATTTTTGCATTTCATAACTTCAGAATATATGTTTTCTTTCATTGCAACGGGATAGGTTTTGATAAACGAATTATTTGTATATACTGTATTGTGTAAAATATAAATATTGATAATTTAGATATTGATTTTTGTTATTATTATTTTGTCCCAAAGTATATGATTATGTCTCGTGACCAGAATATTGTACGAAATGGAAATATAAAAATTGGAGATTTATCCTTCGAAGAGGTGGAAAAATTCAAATATCTTGGAGCAACAGTAACAAATATAAATGACACTCCGGAGGAAATTAAACGCAGAATAAATATGGGAAATGCGTGTTATTATTCGGTTGAGAAGCTCTTATCATCCAGTCTGCTGTCCAAAAATCTGAAAGTTAGAATTTATAAAACAGTTATATTACCGGTTCTTCTGTATGGTTGTGAAACTTGGACTCTCACTGAGAGAGGAACATAGGTTCAGGGTGTTTGAGAATAAGGTGCTAAGGAAAATATTTGGGGCTAAGCGGGATGAAGTTACAGGAGAATGGAGAAAGTTACACAACACAGAACTGCACGCATTGTATTCTTCACCTGACATAATTAGGAACATTAAATCCAGACGTTTGAGATGGGCAGGGCATGTAGCACGTATGGGCGAATCCAGAAATGCATATAGAGTGTTAGTTGGGAGACCGGAGGGAAAAAGACCTTTAGGGAGGCCGAGACGTAGATGGGAGGATAATATTAAAATGGATTTGAGGGAGGTGGGGTATGATGATAGAGACTGGATTAATCTTGCACAGGATAGGGACCGCTGGCGGGCTTATGTGAGGGCGGCAATGAACCTTCGGGTTCCTTAAAAGCCATTTGTAAGTAAGTAAGTAAGTATTATTTTGTCCCTGCAACGACATGTGACGTAGAAAGAACATTTTCTTAGCTTCAACAAATTTTTACTGGCAGTTATAGTAAAAGATATGAATTTCATAATCTCACAATATATTATATTCTATAATATATATTGTATATAATGATACACATTAACTGTAAATACTCTATATATAATATATTCAAGTAATTCATTTAACGAAATCAACTCCGTTACAATGAACAAAAACATATATTCTGAGATTATGAGGTTCATATCTTTACTGTAACTGCCAGTAAAACTTTGTTTAAGCTAAGAAAATGTTCTTCCTACGTCACATGATGCTACAGGGACAAAATAATAAAAAAAAATCAATATAAAAATTATCAATATTTATATTTTACACACTACAGTATACGCTTACACAAATAATTCGTCTATCAAAACCTATTCCGGTGTAGTGAACGAAAACATATATTCTGAGGTTATGAAATGCAAATCTTTTACGAACATCACATTTTGTTTAAACTAAGAGAATGTTGTTTCTATGCCATATGACGTTACAGGGGCATATTTATAATACTTAACATCATTATTGTTTAATGGCCCCATGCGTTCTTGCTTGCAGTTCGACTTTGTTTACGTATCCACGTGACGTAAGAGATATAGTACCAGGCGAAACTACACGGTCCTCTGTATGTTTGGGAATGAAAATGCGCTGCCTAGTAATCACTTCGTGACTGAAGACGGCGCGGCGCCTTGTTCCGTTGGACCTCGGTCACTTAGTCACTCGTAACGAGTGCACCTCTGCACACAGTGCGTTGGACATTGTGCCACTGTCACATATTCTGTGACACAGTACATGAGGGTAGGCCACCAAAGGGAAACAGAGAGGTAGAACTTAAATTGAGAGGGATTCGATTCGGCATCGGAACTAGAATCCGGTGTGGCTTAATGGATAAAGCTTCAGATCGTAGAGCTGAAAACCCGGGTTCGAGTCCCGGTGCCGGAGAGAATTTTTCTCCGTTTTACCATTCTTCACCACTATGGTTTGTTGCTACTCTTGAAATCCCCAAATGTTGTATAGGAAGATCTTCCTGAACTTTAATATTCTGCCAGAACTTGTAGGACGAAATTATTTATCGCAGATAATAGCACAGAATCATAACACACACATACACACACACACTCACTTACTCGCTTTTAAGGAACCCGGAGATTCATTGCCGCCCTCACATAAGCCCGCCATTGGTCCCTATCCTGTGTAAGATTAATCCAGTCTCTATCATCATATCCCACCTCCCTCAAATCCATTTTAATATTATCTTCCCATCTACGTCTCGGCCTCCCTAAAGGTCTTTTTCCCTCTGGCCTCCCAACTAACACTCTATATGCATTTCTGAATTCGCCCATACGTGCTACATGCCGTGCCCATCTCAAACGTCTGGATTTAATGTTCCTAATTATGGCAGGTGAAGAATGCAATGCGTGCAGTTCTGTGTTGTGTAACTTTCTCCATTCTCCTGTAACTTCATCCCGCTTAGCCCCAAATATTTTCCTAAGAACCTTATTCTCGAACACCCTTAATCTCTGTTCCTCTCTCAAAGTGAGAGTCCAAGTTTCACAGCCATACAGAACAACCGGTAATATAACTGTTTTATAAATTCTAACTTTCAGATTTTTTGACAGCAGGCTAGATGACAAAAGCTTCTCAACCGAATAATAACAGGCATTTCCCATATTTATTCTGCGTTTAATTTCCTCCCGAGTGTCATTTATATTTGTTACTGTTGCTCCAAGATACCCATCAACGTAAAAAACAGCTTGTTACGAAACCTAACAAAAAGCATAGAATCATAACAGTGGTCGAAACTTGACATGAGCGAGAAATGACTAATCAATTTTCCCTGAAGCCCTCTCATTAAAACGAATAATTATTTTGTGACAATGGCATTCTATCTCAATTTTGTTTTTGAGGACAACCATGATAAGAAATTGTATAACCCTTAGTAATGCATCACCCTTAAGTGGGTCTGACGTCTCAAACCTCAGATCTGACGACAAACATGATAGTCACAAAACCACCGACAATGAAGATTTACAACATATCTGAAAAAAAATCTGAGTAGAACAACCTGATCTTGATCAAGATCAGATAAAATTTCTACAATTGAGGCAGACTTTGAAGGCAGCTCAGGATACACGCAGTCATTAACCTCTTGTAACTGTCAGAGGTTCGAGACCACGACAAGGCAATATCTTCACATCTTTATGAGAAAAAAAGACGAGTGAATATACATTGTACAATTCAGTATCAGTTGAATACCATAGCATAAAATAAGATTTACAACCCTTCAAGTCTCTCCTCCCACCGATGTATTTACTATAAAATGAGGATTTTATGCGATAAGCTCTATTCATTGAGTACATACTTATGGGAATCCCGTGGCTATACATCTGCTTCTTTCTTTGAAATGTATTGCGTGCCTTTACCTCCCGCTACAATAATGCCACTACTCACTTGTTTACAACCGACATGCTTTCTCTCCTTCATGGGAAAATTATATTCATGTCAAAACTTATTCAAATTTGGTCGGTGAGAGTGTTTGTTGAAGTGACTCATAGAACAGGAAGGTTAGCCGTGAAGATCATTCCGTTCAGGTGACATCGTGACATCGTGACATCGTGCGATGAGAATGATCATGGAAACCAAAATTCCCAGAAAAACTCTGTCTTAGTGCTGAATGCCCATCGTAAATTTAACAGGGCTTGGCGCAGATATCACACTTCGGTCTATCTGTCAAAAGTTCATCAACGAACGCAAAGTAATTTAGGGTTTCTGCAGGCATTTTACTATTTAGTAATCAAATATTAGAAATAATAATAATAATAATAATAATAATAATAATAATAATAATAATAATAATAATAACACCCTAATAATAAAGCTTACATGTAATTTCGACACGTTACTCTTAGAGGCAAATGTTTGAATTAATCATGAACAACAAAACTACACACCTTTGGAGAGAAAGATATGAATACGCATGCGCGTGTACTGTAGGCATAAATTAGGTGTAAATTGTAGGGCAGGTCACTAGTTTGTGCTCATTGTGCTATTTTCAAAATTTCGACATGGGCGAGAAATGACCTGTAAATTTTTCTAGGAGCCCTATGTAAGGGACAGTATTTTTTAAGTGCCGCATATCTACGACACGGGCTACCTAACTGTACTTCCCTCTCGGAAGAACTCATGCTAAGATTTTATCGTCCTTTAAAATCCATGGCTCTGAACTGGGATCGAACATTTGAAATTTGAATCCTATGGCTATAATGATCCGTGGCGCCACAGCCTTTGAAGGGCCCAGACCGACCAGCCGGCTGCTGGCTTCACGTTCACATGCCGAAGCAGAGGTGGACGATCATCCGATCGGAATGGAGGTATGGTGTGGTTAGCACGATGATCCCCCCAACAAGATTTCGCTACCAACTGTATCTCCCCAAGTGCTATCACGATGCTGGGTTGGCATCGGTCCCATACACTGGCCGAAATTTCATGAGAAAATTTCTTCCCGCGTGAGGACTCGAACCAGCGCGCATTCTGTAACGCGAGTCGTAGGCAGGATACCTTAGACCACGACGCCACGGCGCGGCACGTGGCTAAGCCGCCAATGAACGATATATGGGTATACGTATATGTAGGTACAATATATGAGAAAAATTGAATTACCAACAAATAAGCAAAAAAATATTACAAAATTAAGAACTTAAACCAACATAAATAAAATTTTCTTAAAACAATAAAAATAAAGTGCCTGAATAAAGGGTTATCGTGATAGGATAAATAAGGTAATTAAAAATTACCTTTATTACATTTAATAGGATTAAACTATTACCTAGAATATCAAACATTTTTTGTCCACCATACACCAGAAAAGTACCGGTAAGCTAAATAAAGCTAATGGGTTCAAACCTCATTTACAGAGGAAATCCTCTCTTCTCTAACTCATGCACATACATTAGTAATGACAAAGGAAGCTTCTAATAGAAAAAGGAGCATCTCCTGCGGACCTCTGGAGAAAAAAAAAAAAAACTAAAGAAGAAGTTGGCGAAGTGTTTTGTGTGCAGTGTAACTCTGTATGTGGCAGAAATATGGACATTACGACGAAGTGAAGACAAGCGACTAGAAGCATTTGAAACGTGGATATGGAGAAGAATGGAACGTGTGAACAGATTAAGAAATGAAGCTGTGTTGGAAAGAATAGGTGAAGAAAGAATGATGCCGAAACTGAATTGGTTGGGTCACTGGCTGAGACGAAAGTGCCTACTGAAGGATGCAGTGGAAGGAATGGTGAACGGGAGAAGAGTTCAGGGCAGAAGAAGATATAAGATGATAGACGACATTTTAAGATTATATGGATCATATGAGGAGACAAAAAAGAAGCCAAAAAATAGGAAATATTGGAGAAATGCTGGGTATGCAGAGAAAGACTTGCCCTTGGGCAAAAAACTACGAATACATACATACATACATACATACATACATACATACATACCAGTGGCGTAGCGTCAATGTAATCTAAAAAGCTTAGCTTCCCCAGTTAATAATAATTTCATAATAAACCTGCAGTTTATGGAGAAAATTATTTATTAATTTTAATAGAATTTATATTTACGCGTTAATTATTGTGATGCGGCAGCTCAGGATTATTTGTGATGCAGCAGTAAACAAGAAGCCTGCACATACCAGCTTCGAAGCAGACTGGTTTCTTCTGTGTAATCCACCCTGCAGATTTTCAATCCCTTTTAAACTACCCTAGTCGTAAGGCTCGAAAAGAAGCTAGCTTTAACATTTAAAATAAGTAGTTTCCGAGTTATCCCTATTCGTCAGTTGTGTTCAGTTGAAGTGTTAGTGTGCACTGTGGCTGATATAATAAATAATGAGCGAAATAACAGTTCCTGACACTAATTTACTTGAATTTTTTTTAGGACAATTGTATTATCAAAACTGACTTACGAACAAAAGTGTGATTTAAAGAACAAATGACCGACTCCCTTGCTGTCAATGAAGGACACAACCAAAAGACATACGCATACTTACGTAATGGTACTAATATTGCGATTTCTCTAAGTATGACAGGGAGTGAGCTGATGTTGTACGTATACATGTCTATTTGTTAAGAGATATGTGTAAACCGTGAAATCATATTTTATTACGTATCATTTGAGGTCATGCCTTATTGGTGTTACTTACGATGTTCCAACCAATCTTCGACTGCTGACTTGAAATTTACTACTATTTATTTTAAGACTGTATTTTTGTAATACGTTTTCTCATATTGCATGAAAGACAACTTGAGTTAGCTTCCCCTGCTCAAAATTTCATGCTACGCCACTGATACATACATACGTACACTTGGGTTCATGACGTTTTTACGACTCATAGTTTTCTGGTATGGAATTTAGACGATTGAAGAAAACAGAGCACAAAAGGGCAGAATAAGGGCTCCATTTAAAACGAGAAACAGCAATGATGCCAGCTTAATGAGAAGAGATTTAGTTTGAACTTTTTCCATTGTCACATGGCTAAGAAGAGGTGACATTTCGAAGGTTCGATATATTCCGGACTGTGACAAATTGCCTAATTGATGCTCTTTCCGTCGCTTTCCCCCTACTGCCAAGAAACTTACAGGCGACTGGTCCTCGGTTTCATTTCGCCGTTCTTATCACATTCATCTTTATCCATTATAAAAGAAGGGTAACAATGGGCCCGCTTTGAGGAGTAATCGCACTGGAGACCTGATGTTGAGGGTCATTGTGTGGAACCTTAATGGAAGGACTCAAGTATAACCGAACTCGTTCATTTGCTTCTACAGATCAGTGAACAGAGCTTAGCCAGTTTTAACGCCCAAGAAGAGTAAGAATATTCTTACCATCGTAACAGATCACTCAACTGGCAGAGGACTGGCATAGGATGACTGCGGACCCGGGTTCGAATCCTTGTGTTGGCGGAGTCATATATGTGGTTGACAAAGAGAAGGTTTGCAAGGGTTTTTCTCGGGGTTCTTCCGTTTCTCTCCATTATTATACCGTCACTTTCCATTTCAATATTCAATATTATAATTTCAACCGTATTCAACCAAAAACGGTGCGGCGTGATGCAGTGTTACGACCAGAGACCGGAACTTTGGCAGAATGTCTTTTTAAATGCGTTAAATCTATCTTCATTTTGAAAATAAATCTGTACGAATTATACCTTTGTGATTTAAACGTTTTATGTTGCCCTTTTCTGCCTTTTTAATACAAATGCCTAATTTACAAAGTCAATGCTTTTTTTATCTTCATTTGATTATTTATCTATTATTTATTAATTTATTATTAAAAATTGTCTACAGGTATATTTTAATTTATTTCTATAACAGCTACAATGAAAGTGACTTCACCGAATGTATATTATTGTCTTTCAGTCAGTTCATATTCTCTTTGCAACAATGAGTGCTTCCGTGCAAAAATGTATAACAGTAAGCGTTTTAATTATCGTTTGTTTGACAAGGCAACGATGAGTGCGGGTCTAACGTTATTTTTAACGGTTATTTTTCCTTCAGTTTTCATTGCGACGTTGTAGCTAGCTAAATATTTCATATCGCAACATATCAGTACAACCAAACACAAAAATGCACTTTCCAAGGCTACTGGGAAGAAGATTTCTTTGCTTCCAACAGTAATTTCAACATCGAGTTGAAAATCTTTAATTTGCATTCGACTTACGTAAAGCTTTTCTTGCTGCCGAAATCCTTTTGTGGAAAGTGCAAGGTTGTGGGTCTAGTGCAAGGTTTTTGTAATTGCCTTTTATTGCGTATTTTAGCTATTTATAATGCCTTTTTGTCTGCCTATTTTAGCTATTTATAATGCCTTTTTGTCTGCCTATTTTAGCTATTTATGATGTCTTTTTGCCTGCCTATTTTAATGACTCATACTGCCTTAACTTCCGGTCTCTGATTATGACAGTATTATGAGCTACAAGCTCCGTTTAATGCATAAGCATATGATGTAGACCTGTAATCATGTAGCATATTTCACATAACACAACGCATTTATTTTTTAATTTAAAATTTGTATTTTATATTTGTTCATCTGCACATATACAGGTGAACCGTAAGTAATGTAATTAATTTCAGGAAGTTATTCTTCGAGATATTTCAAAAAAAGTTTTATACAATTTTTCGCGTTATCCCTTCCTTTTCAAGATAAAAATTGTTTTAACTGAAACATTTCATAGCATGTTTTGGGAAAGACATCGACATAATTCCCAATATGCCCAGTCAATTTAAGAGAGCAATATATTATGATTAGGGGCCGGATTTTTATGTAATATAAAGGTGTGAAATATGTACATATTTATGTAAGATAAATAAGCTGAATATATACCAAAATATGTAAAATCATGAAAATATTTAATATCAATATCTGCGCTGGTTTGTATTGTTAAGCCTAGATATTTGTAGTCTGGTACAATTTTTAATTTGCTGTTCTTCATGACCATTTCTATTGTTTCTGGTGCTCTTCCGCCGCTTCTGAGTATGATCATTTCTGTCTTGTTCATATTTATATCAAATTTGTTTTCATTGCACTTTGTAAGGTCTTTAGACCCTACTACTATGTCGTCCGCTTATGTGTACGAGGTTATTTCCTTCTTGATTTTTACAATACAGAGTAGTTGTATGAGAAAGGTTGCCTTTTGTTCACTCATATTTACAGTGGGCGATATGGGGTGAGTGCCTCTTTTACTTCCTGGAACTAAGATGTTATGTTTCGTCCCGAAATATATCCTTTCTCGGGTAGGTAAAAAGGCTTTCTGAATCTGTGTATTTCAAACTGTAAACTTCCACAGGAGAAGTTTTTTTTTCCCCCTTTTAAATAATTAAAAATGAATAAAACCGCTAAATATGTAGATTTAAGTAATACCAAGCCATGATATGTAATGTGGGGTAAATATGTAAAAATATGTAGTATCAAATTTTAATATATTAATGGTAATTACAAGATTCGTAAAGATTTCTTATTTATATACGGTTAGGTTGAAAGGAATATAATATGTAATTACATAAAAATCCGGTTCCCAATTATGATGAATGATTGAAAAAATTTTGGTTTTGTCCTTTAAATGAGCAGAAATTTGATCCGAACATAGGCTATGCAATATTTTGAAATTTCTTTTTTACAATGAAAATTTACATTTATTCAAATTTCTGCACATTTCAAGGGCAAAACTAAAATTATTTCAATCACTTATTATCATAATACAATGCTCTCTTAAATTGATTAAGCATATTGAGAATTAAATCAAGGGCATTTTTCAAAACACGCTATGAAATGTTTCGTATAATTTTTATCTCGAAATGAAAGCGAAAACGAGCAAAATTGTATGCAACTTTTAAGTTTGAAATATCACAAAGAAATCGTTCACTCCGTCAACATATTTATGAATATTGTATTGTATTGTATTCTATTTATTAACATTCCATGATATTCATACATTGCTTTAGAGCTAGAATATGGAACAAGTAAAAAACTTAAGACCATTATAAAGTCTTAATTTATAGTCACAGTCTAGATGAAATATATACAGAAGAGATTTACAATATAGTCTACTAGTACAACACAAAGTTTTAGTATCAATTTCATGAAGCGTTATTGAATGTCATGAATTCACCTACAGAATAGAAGGCGTGAGAAATTAGGTACTTCTTTAATTTGGCCCTAAATAATTTTATGTTTTGAGTTTCATTTTTTATATCGATAGGGAGGCTATTAAAAATTTTTTACTGTCATATAACGCACTCCTTTTTGATAGCACGATAGACTTGCCGATGGAGTATGAAAGTCATTTTTCTTGACGTGTATTTATGCTATGAACTGTTGAATTAGTTACAAAGTTGTCACGATTACATACAAGGAAAATTATTAATGAAAAGATATACTGACAAGTCATGGGCATTATTTGTAATTTTTTGAAAATAGTCCTATACGATTCCCTAGATTTGGCACCTACTATTATTCTAATTACTCTTTTTTGTAATAGAAATATATTGTTACTATCTGCGGAATTTCCCCAGAATATTATTCCAAAACTCATTACCGAGTGGTAGTATGCAAAGTATATTGTTTTTAAGGTATTGATACTTACTATCTTTTGCATAGATCTAATAGCAAAACAAGCTGAATTTAGTTTGGGGGTAATTTCTTTAATATGATTTTTCCAATTTAACACATTATCGATTTTTAAGCCAAGAAATTTGGTTGTTGTTGTTTCTAATAGGGATCTATTGTTAATTATTGCGCTAGAAATTTGCGAGGTTGAATTTGGACAGGATTTAAACTGAATTATGTTAGTTTTGTTAAAATTTAATACCAATTTATTGACTGAGAACCAGTCACATATTTTGAAGAGAATTTCCTCTGTTGAAGATTGGAATGTGTTGGAGTTACTGGCTGTAATTACTATACTTGTGTCATCTGCAAATAATATGGGATGACCTACAGTATGCAGTATGCAGGATCCTTAGGCAAGAGAATGTAAAGCAGCAGGGATTAATAAAATAATTAACACAGCATTTTAATATGAAAGCCCCTAATTGCCGTCTTTAGTATTACTTCCATCTAGCGTCAAAAGTTTCTATTAACACAAAAAATAAATAAAAAGCGAAAAGTAGGCCTATTCTAAGGATAAAAAAATGGCGAAACCCTGTTATACTTTCACTGATGCATTTAAAAAAAACAACCGTTTCGTAGCTCCACGAAGATCTGAACTTGCAACTTGCAACACTTACCTAACGCTCTACCACTACGCCAAGAGTACTACTGCAGTAAGAACCTGTTATACAGTACACTATATAGTTTGTGTTACAATATTCACTGTTTAAACACTCTGAACGATCTGTCTGTTTTAAATCTCGTATATGAATTATTTTCTCGGAAGATTTTAGTTTTTTTAGTAGGTTATTTTACGACGCTTTATCAACATCTTAGGTTATTTAGCGTCTGAATGAGATGAAGGTGATAATGCCGGTGAAATGAGTCCGGGGTCGAACACCGAAAATTACCCAGCATTTGTTCGTATTGGGTTGAGGGAAAACCCCGGAAAAACCTTAACCAGGTAACTTGCCCCGACCGGGAATCGAACCCGGGCCACCTGGTTTCGCGGCTAGACGTGCTACCCGTTACTCCACAGGTGTGGACTAGGTTTTAGTGATTAATAGTTGTGTTCCCCATTATAACTACTAGAAGAATATATACGCAATATTTTGAACAAAGCCTCGCTGTCCCGAGCGCTCATGGAGATACCCGATTCGAACTTAGTCTCTCAGATGTCGGCCAGTTTCATTTTGACCAAGTGTACAAAGACTCTGGAAACCATTCAGCTTTTTAACATATTAACAGCGGAAATGTACTGTCTAGGATTAAAGAGGTCAAAAGCTTGATGCTAAACACTCCTCTTCAAGTGCCAAGGTTATGTTACGTAGTATGGCAGCAACTCTCTCTTCCACGGACGGTTTGAGATGGTCATTCGTATAAGAAAACAATTCTTGAAATGTTTCCTGTACGTGTATAAGCAGTCTATGACTCCATCCTCTAATTTATTCTTATTTAAATGTTTTTATTTTTATTTGTGGACTCAATTTTGAAAATGGTGAAAACAAAACACTTCTACTTCTACCTCTTTATACGTAATTGAACGAAACTTGCAACGAACATTGCACATTAGTAAGTATTTCAAGCTTTACTTAATCCGCTGTGATTTTATAAAGGTCCGGGGTTCGATCCCAGGTGGTGACAGGATTTTTTTGTCGTTGCCAAACTTTCAGAACGGCCTCGAGGTTCACTCAGCTTCCTATAAAATTGAGTACCGGATCTTTCCCGGGGGTAAAAGGCGGTCAGAGGTCATGGAAAGTATGGGGCTCTACCTCCATGCCCCCCCCAAGTGCCTTCATGGCATGTTACGGGGATACCTTTACCTTTTTTTTTTTTTTTTTTTTTACTAGGATCGTACAAATGAAAACGTTGTCGCGCCAGTATCATAGCCTTTACTTCGTATTTCTGGAAAACAGTTTCAGAATTTCCACTATTTCAAGATTATAGGCTACACAATTCAAATTTCTTTCACAAACTTACCGAATTCAGCATAATTCTTTCAGTGCAGAGTACATAGAAGAGTGAACTTACCTGCAAAGATAAGAAAAAAATTGGTTAATACATTTCAAAATACATTAGAATATTTCATGACAATACACTATGAAATCTCTACTTGAAAAACTTTTTTTTTTCTTCGCTGTTATTTATACTCGCTTTAACATCTTTGGTCATATCGCGAGTTAAATTGAAAAACTTGTCATTGCCACGAACTGTTAAAAATATCATCATCCTAACTTTGTTATTAATTAGATTTTTCTGTTCTTGTTCAAAATTGAGGACATGGGAGGAATAACGACTTAAGTAAGAAAATGAAGTTTTGAGAAAATCACAATTAAAAATTTAGAAACGATGACAAATGAATACACAAATACAAATGAATGATTTCCTCTAGCTTCATCTACGATCAACCATTTTTAGAGACGACAGAACAAGAACCTGGAGTTCAGAACTTGAATCGGTGGAATAACGACTTCAGTCCACCCATGTCCTCAATTATTTCATTAGGAATTACGATATTTTCCTGTTCTAGTCCCGAAATTCCTCAATAACATTAATTAGAAGTTCCTCTCATGTTTCCTAATGTCATCATTAATAGGCCTAATTTATTACATGTTTACCTCTTGTTTCCTAACTTCATTGTTAATTATTATGGGTGCTATTCATAGACATTTCGCAGCACGCGCTATGAGCGTACTAAGCTAGCCCCGGCTATCCACTGGTTACTAGTACAGAATTCAAATCATATCCTATCGCTAACACTGGTTTATGAATACGAAAAACGCTGATCATCCACCGGAAGCCCGCGCTAAAAATGTCTATGAATACGGCCCTATGAGGTTTTTGCTGTTCTATTCTCCAACTTCAATCTTAACTAGAAGTCGATCCAGAGTTACGCTCGGGCGTGGGTTCGATTCCCACTTGGTCTAATTATCTGATTGGGTTTTTTCCTAGGGTGGAGATACAGTTTTGAGTACTGAAAAATTTGTGAAATTCAATATGTTTTTTCTCAGAAATGAGTAAGTCTGTAATCTTGAATCTCTGCAATTGTATACTATTTTCAGAATTAGCAAAACTATTATCGTAGCAGGTAATTAATTGGTAATATAAAATGAGAGCTACATTTGTACCTACATTGGAATGTTTTTTTTTTTATCCAATGCCACAAGGTTGTCTTTCGACATTTCTGGTCTTCTCTCCTGGCCGTGGCTTAGTTGTAGCCCACTTCTGAGGTTGGGGCGCCTGGAAGGCGGAGTTACATTACCCCGATGATGTGTTAGGATGATTATGATAATGTAGTGCCAGGAGAGTCTTAAATCTAAACTTAACCTAAATTCCAGACCATGGACGAACACAGGAATAATCCCCTTTAAGGAAATATCCCTGTGCTCTAACCGGGAATCGAACCCGGGACCTCATGAACTATAGCCAGAAGCTCTGACCACTGGTCGACATTGGAATGTTATTTCCCTGAAAATACCAATAAATATCAATATTTGCAATTCCTTCTTTTTCCATTTATTCCTGAATGTCATATGAACATCACATAATATCTTTGAAATATCCTAATCAGATATTTTTTATTTATTTTTATATTTCGAAGTTATTTCTATAAGGCCAAAATATAAAAAAAAAAAAAAACAATAAATGACTAGCTAATGGTTATAGGTAGGTTTGTTTACGAGTATGACATACAGTTGTACTTAAAATTTTATTGCAATATTTTAAAAACTGTTTCTGACTTGTCAGAGAAAACGTTTTAATGAGCACAAGTTACGGGTGTCATTTTGTATTGATAATAATTACCAGCAACGACAACTTACTTTCAAATGGATTTTAAGGGACCCTCACATAACCCCCCATCGGTCCCTATCCTGAGAAAGAATAATACAATCCCTGACATCATATCCTGTCTCCCTCAAATCCATTTTAATATTATCCTCCAATATACGTCTCGGCCTTCCGAAAGGTCTTTTTCCCTCAGGTCTTTCAAGTAATACTCTATATGCATTTCTGGATTCAGTCATACGTGCTACATGCCCTGTCCATCTCAAACGTCTGTATTTAATGTTCCTAAAATTATGTCAGGTGAAGAATACAATGCGTGCAGTTCTGCGTTGTGTAACTTTCTCCATTCCCCTGTAACTTCATCCCTTTTAACCCCAAATATTTTCCTAAGCACTTTATTCTCAAACACCCTTAACCTATGTTCCTCTCTCAAAGTGAGAGTCCAAGTTTCACAACTACACAGAAGAGCCGGTAATATAATTATTTCATAAATTCTAACAGTTTCACTAAATCTGGAAATAATATACAATTGCATAAGTGGTGTATGTTGAGAAAGTGAGATTTTAAGGTTACAGATTCGTTCGTTGCTGAGAAAAACTATATTGAATTTCATCAATTTTTCGCTACTCAAATCAGTATCTCCGCCCTTCCTAAAGTTTCACAGAAATAGGTTATAACGGAATTCATAATACAGTTTTGCAAAATAAACTGCAGCTTTCAGCCATTCTAATTTTATGAAACATTCTCAAGTTATGTAAACAACAGTCATAATCCAGCGCATTAGTGCCTTGTACACACACTACAAATCTTTGCTGAATGCAACAGCGGTTTAATTGAGTAATTAACTTGGAATGTAACTTCTCAGGAGGATTAGCGCATCTTCCTTTCTCCGCATCCGTACGTGTAAATTCACTTAAGAAATAATCTTACGCCGTTTCTTAACAAACACTATGTTCACAAAGCGCTAGTTGAACCAAAAATTGCATGTCCCATGCACTGTTTTGGTGGTGGTGGGGGTAGTAGTAGTAGTAGTAGTAGTAGTAGTAGTAGTAGTAGTAGTAGTAGTAGTAGTAGTAGTAATAGTAGCAGTATTTTATTGAGGTTCCTTTCAATTGCAGTTTATTCTGCCTAGAAATTTAACGAGAGCGAGAAATGACCGATAAATATTGCCTGTAGCCCTCTTCCTATTAGCCTTAATCACGTACAGACGTGGACAAATTATTAACAAAATTGACGATTTTTATGATAATTCTGTTTACAAAATTTGGCTTTTCAATTTAAACTACAGTTGACAATTTTGCATATTTCCATTATTACAGTAGACAGAAATATGTAAAAATGTCAACTGTAGTTAAAATTGAAGAGTCAAGTTTTGTAAAAATATATAATAAAAATCTTCAATTTAGCTAATAATTTATAAATTAGCAAAAATGTCAACTGCATTGAAGAGCCAAATTTTCTAAAAAAAAAAAAATAAAACAAAAATCTTCAGTTTTGCTAATAATTTGGAAATATCGAAAATGTCAACTGTAGTCCAAATTGAAGAATCGAATTTTGTAAAAATATACAATAAAAACCTTCAGTTTTGCTAATAATTTGTAAATATGCAAAAATATCAAATGTAGTCCAAATTGAAGAGTTAAATTTTGAAAAATATACAATACAAATCTTAAATTTGGCTAATTATTTGGAAATACACAAAAATGTCAACTGTAGTCTAAATTGAAGAATCATATTTTGTAAAAATATATAATAAAAATCTTCAATTTTGCTAATAATTTGTCCACGTCTGTATATATCAGATTTGCCACTCATTTCTTTAATTGGCTAGTATTATGAATTAATATTTAAGGAGAAAAATTCGCTCCGGCGCCTGAGAACGAACCCGGGTCCTTGGCTCTACGTACCAAGCGCTCTGACCACTGAGCTATGCCGAATTCAATCCACAATCTTCCCCTTCAATGTTGCCCTTTGTGGCCTGACTTCAAGTTAGGCATATACGTTGACGTATATGTCCAATGTCAACTGCCATTATACTAGAAGAATATAATAACTATTGTTATCGGACATGTTCTGCAATGTTAGATATCTGACGATCCAGATATCGGGTATTTATTTATTTATTTTGCTAATAATTGTAACATAATAGTACATTATGCAACGAGCCTATAATGGTAGTAATTAAGACGCAAGTATGTTTGTTTATGAAACCCGCTTGCGCTCGTTTCATAATTTTTATACGAGCGCCTTAATTACCATTATAGGCAAGTTTCATACGACTTTTTATGCTCGACTATATTTCTAACTTGAAATTATTCATGTTTTCATGTTATGGTTATGTTAAGTGACGAACGGAACTGACCTGAATTGTGAGATGTGCGCAGACGCGAAAGTATTCATTTTTTCCGAGGCACGAATATCATTGACCTTGATAGAGAACATTAGTCTTGATATAACCTGGAAATTGATTTGGAATTGAAAAACGAGATGACAAATTGAATTTATTTGAATATTATTTACAATTAACGCTAATTATTATAGTACCGGTAACAGAACATAACGTTCTGCGACAGTATTGGTTTTCCAGCCTCCGTGACGTTTCCCTCGTCTTTCGATTGCATATCCGAGAATAATCGAAAACCTGAACTTTAATGAATAGATGTACTTTAATGACATGCATTAAAGGACTGCTACCAGGTGTATAATTACTACATTTCGGCATGGTCGAGCATAAAATATAGTATATACAGAAAAACTTTAGCTTGCCCCTGAAAGAGTATAACTCGTGCTCAGGGGCAGATTTCTGAATTGAAATTAAGAAGTATATACCGGTAATAAAATTTGTCTTACGTCTACTACGGATTAAGAATATATCAATTTAAATTTACAATTTTTCATTATTTATAAAATCCATACTTAACTTTTTAAATTTAATACTAGAACTATTAGAACTGACAAGATAAGGATATTTAAATATATATTTGTTATATATTCTTTGGCCTATGATTAAATACTGTAGCAGTGTTGCATTCTGGTTCAAACAATCTTAAAGAATTCATACCTTTTCATTAGAATACAATTCAAAATTATTTCGATTTTTATGTATGGATTTTATTAATACAATATAATACATTTGTCTTATTTTAAGAACATTAAAGTCAAAAAACAATTTTTGAGATGGAACATTAATAATGTTTATGAAGACATATTTTAATTATTTTCTTCTGTAATAAATAAAGCGGATTAAACTTGGTTTTAAATAAGCTACTCCATCCTACAATTCCATACATAATTAAGGATTGAAATAAAGTTAAGTATATTGTGCGTAATAAACTTACTGAGAAGTAATTCCTCAATAATACAAAATAATATATTATTACAAACGCAATTAATGTGTTGGTTCAATTTTAAATGATTGTCGAAAATTACGCCCAAATATTTAACTTCAGAGGACTCCTTAATAATCGGACATTAATATTAGAGACGCTATTCAGAAACAATGGCATCGTAATTCAATGACAACAGAGCACTGGAGGAATGAGAATCTCAATGGAAACTGAAGTTCTCGGAAAAAATATGGCAAACAGCCCTTTGTCCCTTTGTCCACAACTCTCACAGGACCTGCCGGGAAACAACTTCAGTAGGGGAGTAGTGGGTACAGTGAGAGACAAAATATTGAGACATATGTATGCAAGTGATAATTCAAGTAAGTTTAAAATCAAGTGCAATAGAAATAGACATTAAAACATGGAGTACAATAATACATGAACAAAAATGTTAATAGATAAAGGACATATTATACAATACGTGTTGGTAAAAAAAATGCAAATGTCCCACTGTTCCCATTCAGGGAGGTACAGTGAGACACCACAGTGTCTATTAACGGACATTGAAATGATTTACATTTATTTCAAAAGAAAAGAAAGCTTGCTGCCTCTTTATCTTGACATGTTCTGTAGGCTTATTTAGAATGATTTTAATGTCTGACTTCGAAACCATTGAAACATCTGGAAAAGTGAATTTTCCATGACATTTAAAACTTTTGCGAAAAAGTGAAATGAATTTTTGGTGACAACAAAGCTTATAATTATAAGAATTTAATGTAATTCTTTATTATTTTTTAACATTTTCTTAAATTTTGTGAATAATTTTTTATTTATGAAACCATTAAAATGTAATGCACCCATTATTTTAAGCTACAGTTCCTAAATTGGTTACTAGTATGTTCATTTTTAATGTTAGTTACTGATAAATGTATTATAATTGCAGTTTGTTTTTGCAAATCATTGGTACATGAGACTAGTGAGACGTCTCAGTGCACCCTTCAATGGCATGTCTCACTGTTCCCTTTACGCATAGTTCGCTTAAAAATGACGCCATCACTTCAAAATTAAAACAAGACGAAACTTTGCCAAACATAACCCCAAATACCACAGTATTCATATTTATATCTGATGTGTATATCCAATATAACCTTCATTAAACAAAAGCCAAAATTTTACTTCTAGACTGAAAAATTACGAATTATTTTTTCATCACTCACCTTTGTAACTAGAATAAAATCGAGTATGAAAATACTGTTACTTTACTCATGCAACATACAACTCCACTGTTACCAACATCTCAACATCAAAATTTACCATCTAATAAAAAATGTCTCACTGTTCTCCCTGTCTTACCACAGTCTAGTATATACAGTCACGAAGCTCAATACTTACTAAATATGCAAACATAGACAGTTGAAATATGCATCCGTAGATAGTTGCTAACCACCAGGATCGCTACTATCTCCTCATCACAGACCCTTTCCCCAGCAGACGATAAAATGTATTGTACTTTCGATATAGTATTCTTGTGAAAAAATTAACACCTTCCTTCCACTATTGAAATACGAAATACATAAGATTTAACTTATATATTATTTTCATAAGTATATATTATATTTTATAAGCTCACCTTCCTGGATTTTTCGGAAGAAGGATAAATCTTATCTTTTTTCTTACAATATTTATAGTACCACAAACGTCTCCTTGTCCCATATTATTATTCAAATTATTCTATTTTAGCCATTTACAGTTATTACAACCGTTAACGAACATTTCACAGTTTACACAACTTTTCACAACAAAGCGAAATACGGCACAGTCAATGCCTTTTCGATCTAGACCAGGCCGTAATGTTCGGGTTTTCTATTTCAGTGTATGTAGCTCAGTGAAATATTATATTATAACTTTATTGCGTATCATTGCTAAGTTTTATTTAGTGTAATGTGTCCATAAGTTCCGTTTACTTCTTGTTGCATAATATGTTGCAGAAATAGTTACAAAACTGTGTTATTTTAATGTGAAGAGAATTTTACGCGTTAACATAATCTGTTCGCATCAACTTAAATCATAAATTTTAAGTTTAGAATGGAAGCTATTTTGAGGTTCAATAAAAACGAATTTATATTGTGATTTTAATTTAGCACATCTACCTCCCTTAATTATAGAAAGAAAATTTACCATACCACTCCTATGAAATTAGTGTACGTACGATTGTAATACTTCGTCTCTTAAGTTGTAGATAGATACAATAATTCAGTACTCAATTGTAGTATTAAAATACAGACAAATTGAATGTGACGGGTGTCATACATGACATTATGTGTAATTATAATGTATAATTGCGAATATAGGAATATAAGTTAAATATAGTAAACATAACCTATACTTTCCATATGACATAGCATACATAAGTAGTGACAGGGCATTGGAGACCACTAAAATTAGACAGAAATGGGCAACTGGTACTGTAAACATAACCTATAATTTCAACATATCTAAATATTCGTGCGGTGCAACTGAAAATTATTGAATCGTGCATAAATGAATGTACAAGAATTTCGTAATATTTAATCGAAATAAAGGCAGGTATTACACATACGAACAACGTAATTTTCATATCAAAAATAATATTACACCTTAACTTGCAAGGAATTATGTCTGAAGTGTCTCCTAACCATTGTTTTAAATTTATTAATGCAATTACACTACATTTTAGAGAAACATATGTTACTGTTTATGCATTCCAACTAATTTATATGGTTGAAACGCCACCCTTCGTGATCGGGTTAAGCGAGTCACATGGTCTGCCTTTACGGTCTGTATTATTCTAGGGGCAGAAGAAATCGGCGGGTCTGGCGAACCCCTACTTCTCTACCCCGACTCCTACACCCCTCAGAACCTGCTTGGTGTATGGTCCTGTCCCAAATAACTTTCTCCTCCATTGATACTTTTTCACTACAGGAAAACTTAGAAAATAAATAAAATAATAACGTGATTTGTAGTAATTACAAATAGGGTCTACGTTCTTTACTCAATATTATCATTATAATATTTTGTAAGTTAAGTCATTTCACTAATGTAATAAAGTGTAATGTAAACCTAATATAAATCAAATATTTAGCATTACACAAATACTTTGTATTTATGTATTTTCAGAATGTTGTGTTGAAACAGTAAATACTAAATAATGTTTATGCAGTATACTTACCAACTTAATGTATTACTGACAAGTTATTAAATAATATTTCATTTTATGATCCTAACGTAATGTATTTACCTAATTGTAACTAACACTGGAGCTCCTAAAAATTTAGCAGTCGAGAATATGTAATAGACTACAATATAATACTCCAGTTGACAGAGATATAATTAGCAAATCAATTAAGAAATTTACCTTATTCCGTGAACAATTTCTAAAAAAAAAAATTAAATTAACTTAATAATGGTTTTCAACAATCTAAATAATGAAACAATTTTCCATTGTTAATGTCTTAAATAAACAACTTAATATAGCATAAAATAAAATGTTACAATATCTAAAAAAAATATATTATTAATTTAAATGTAAAATTCCATATTATCTACATCTGTCCGTGGGTTCTTTACATAAATATAATATGTAAAATTAGGCTCCATAGGATCATTCCTTTACTGCTATTCGTCTCCCTTTTGCATAAATTCTCTGGACCGATTGTAAAGAAGCGCCACTGGCCTTTGACAGTGACTGTCTGCATTGATGACAGGACATTTTTAATGTCCTCACAGTTCTTTCAAGAAACAGTGAAGTTGATAAACTACACCATTAGTAAGGCTTCTGATATCAGGGCCCGATTAAGACATGATAGCGATTACAATACTCGGATGATGAGTAGTTGTTTTAAAAATAATGTTTATTATGAGATATATTGTATTTACGAACAAACTGTAGCACAGTAGTATCACACACAAGCACTTTTCAATAGCTAACATTCGAACGGAGTGACAGAAAGGTCTCTTTGTTCAGATCATAAACCGCTAGAGAAAGTGTGGAGTGAGTTGCTTCCGTACCAAATCAAAAACCCGCCTATTGATTCACGATGGCAGTGACACAGTTTATTGTTCCTAGTACTCACAGCGCTCCAAGCGGCTAGCAACTATCGTGAGAAATGCAAAAAATCACCCCAAGCTTCGTGACTGTATATAGTAGACCAGCCGTGGCGAAAAGGCCATGGTGCGCCGAGCCACTGTGTAAGCTGCAACGTGCATAGCACCTATGGAGGGAGGCGGACAACCGAAGGGGAAGTTAATGTTTAGGACGTGTAACGAAGAAAGAAATGAACAAGAAAACATAGGACACATTATCACAACCTAAAATTAACTGTCTTCAGAATGTCTCTGCGACAAAGTTTCAAAATCAGGAATTATGTCACTTACTGCCAATCGTAGTTGATCACGAAGGTATTTGTCTGTCAGTCGTGATCTAAATTTGATTTTTACTATTTTCATTGTTGAAAATAATTTTTCACAAACGTAAGTTACAGCGAACATGGCTTCAACAGAGCAAGCGAAAGAACGAAGCTTCAAATATTTATTTTTTTCCAAAGATTTGAAAAGTTCAATATCTGTCATGTCCTTACATCTAGCTTTCATTTAACGTCACATTGTAAATCTGTGAGTTTAAATTGAAGATCTGACCGCATTATTCGTACATCTGCTGTAAAAGAATCGACGTACAGAAATATTAATAATAATAATAATAATAACAATAACAACACTTAACCTTTTAATGTTTCATCAGTAACATGTAGTAACTTATAATGCCGTTTTATGTTATACAACCGTTTTCCTAGTAATATTTGTGAACAAATCATACATTTAATATTTTCATCATATTGTAAGCAAAAGAATGCATCCTCCCATCCTACTTGAAACTTTCGTTTTTTATAGAGGTACATGGTTTCGAGAGAGATATTGCGACGATACTCCACTCGCAGGTCCGAGACAAATACAAATAGAACGGAGTTTGACTCCAGTGAGTAAGAGGATGGGGTTTGTAGGTAGGAAGCGAGAGAAAAGCACTGCGAGCCACAATGTGCTCGTGAGTCGCATTTTCGCCGCGGCTGTAGTAGACTGTGGTCTTACTGTACCCACTTCTCCCCTACTCCATGGTTAGAAACTCGCAGTTGTCTGAGCCTATGCACACCTTGGACTCTTACGATATTGGCTCGCCTGACCACGTGTAGTTGTCATCCACAGACAGAAAATAGGAGCCGGTGGCATTCCTACACATTGCACGCGGTTAGCTAAATGCCTCTCCGTCGAGAAGGCGAATTGGCCACGCATGAACGAATCTGAAGCAGAAAGTAAACACGTCGCTACGATAAGGGAGCATAATACACGGCTATGTGCAAGATAAATCTGCCCCTGGTGGCGAGGCAGCACGCCAAGCACAGGGCAATGCTTCACGCACCAGGCGACGAATTTTCAGCCTCAAGCTCTCCCTAGAGAAAGTCACGCGGTAAAATAGAACGAGCCTAATTTTACAGTGAGAAATGTTCTACAATAAAATATGAACAAGGTTACTTCTGTGGCCTCAATTATGCTACAATATAAATGTTTACAATTTGTGTAATCAATTAGGCGCATCGTGCCAGTGCGTAGATTTTCATCAATTTAAGTCCCGAAGAGTTCAATCAGAAACTGTGGCGGACAGTGACGGTGTTTGGCTGTAGATTTTGGTCAAATCAAGTACTCTCATTCGCTCATTCATTTCGTGTTCTGCCCAAGGGCAGGTCTTTCACTACAAACCCAGCGTTCTCCAATCTACACCGCCACAATGGCTAGAGCGCTGGGCTTATAACCCTAAGAATATAGGTTCGATCCCCGGAGTGCATCCGATTTACAGGTTGTGTTGGTTAAGTCCCTAGTCTAGATAACACAGACGCAGCCACCGGCGTGGCTCAGTCGGTTAAGGCGCTTGCCTGCCGGTCTGGTTGCGTTCGGGCGCGGGTTCGATCCCCGCTTGGGCTGATTACCTGGTTGGGTTTTTCCGAGGTTTTAACTTGTCTCAGTAGCAATACAAATGAGGGTGGAGATTATAGGAGGATTGTAAATTTTCAGGATTCCTTTCAAAACCTTGTTATTGTACAGGCTACCGGAACTCAGTTTCTTGAAAGACAAACTCAGTGACGGAAGTATACAGTACGAAGAGAGATATTTTGTTACCATATTTTGCGCTACGGAATGTATCAACTAGTCCCTTCCTCCACTGGCATCGCTTCACCCCCCCCCCATTGCAATAACAATACAGACGAGGTAAGACATATCTCCTTTCTCTCTCTTTTCACAGTGAGACAAGATTCATCACACAGACTTTAGCAAAGTGCTAACTCTTTCTACTGAAAGGCGGTTCCTAATTCCAGTTTTTACAAGATTCATGCAACTGAATCCTCGCTCACAATTTACAGTATGCGATGGAATTATATAAATCAATTAGAAGGAATTGTCCACTTAACTTACATGAATTTCACAGACTCTTTGAAATCAATTCCTGAACATCTATAGCTCAAAACCCTTTTTGAACATTGCCCATGCCATTAGCATTTCATTTAAATTCAGATTAGTTCAAACACATCTCTGATTTCATTTTCTCCATTACCATCTTCGCTTCTGAAGTCCAATGTGGTTGTCGCATTTCTGCACATTTACATTCAGAGTTTGTTGCATTTTTAGAAGTCGAGTAGCAAAATGCGACAAATGCGACTGTGGCTTGAACCTTTGCAGCACAAATTAAGTTTTTATATTTTTCATATCATGGATCATAACAAAGCTTCGATAAATATTTTTCAACATTTTAACTCTGCACACAATTTCAAAACACAGATGGAACCTCTATGTATACTCAAGAATAGGTTTCTTGGTGGAATATCTATGCCATAAAATTTAGGAATAAAGAAAACGGTGGTTCTTCTGAATAACCACTATGCTGGAAAGGGTTAAACCCTGCTTTAAATGCAAATACTTTTGTCTTACTGGTCATCGACAAACAATATAGTGTCCTCGAAATCTTTTTTCGATAATGAACATCGTAAAGACACCATGATTATCCATACTTATGGAATGTGGAAGGATTTACGGCCTATATTGCCTAAATTAAAGTAGAATTCTGGCGTGACAGAAAACAGGGATCAAACCAAGAGTTCCTCCAGAAAATCTGGTAGTATAAAATATTAGATATGGTATTATTTTGTCAAGAAGGGACCATATACGGAATGATCAGATTAGAGAACAATGCAAAATACAACCAATCAGAGAATGGACGCAAATAAGGAGACAACAATGGAATGAGCAAGTATCTCGAATGGAAAGGGATAGAATTGCGAGAATCGCCAGGGATAACTACCCATCCGGAAGAAGATTCCCAGGAAGACCATTAAGCAGATGGAGAGATACTCTGGATTAACAGGCTGGAAGCCTAGAGAGAAGAGAAGAAGAAGAAGATTATTTTGTCACAAATTCTGTCCTCCAGGATCGGAATTTGAAACCAAGTCACTTGAACAGAAAGTACATTATTGTTATACACGACATTAATTTTAAAATCAATTAGAAAGAAAAGAAGCGAAGGAAAATAAGATCCAAGTCTACGTTAGATCTTCAAAAACTCGCTTACACAGCTGTAAAGTATTCATATTAGAATCAGGCATTTTTCATCTTGCAGACAATAACTGAGCGGTGCGGAAAAATTCAGGGATGTTGATTTCCAAACTCACAGAATTCGATAAAACCGCTGCCGGTGGTTACGTATTACGAGACTGACGTCACATCACGTTAAAACAGACAATGAACACCGAGGGAACTAAACCCAACCAAACGAGAATAGGATAGGGGAGGGGAGGGAGTGATATCGGTATAAACCATTATGCATGCAGGAATTTTATTGGTAAAGGAAATTCTTTTGTTTCCATATCCTCGATACAGTTGAGTTTAACCCAATCTGCTGTCGGTATATTCCAATTCGAGGGAGAAATAATGCAGCCCGCAACAGATACCTGGGGGTGAACCGACGTATTCGGGAAATTAAATTCTGTTACATAACAATAATATTAATTCACTTTTCAGAATTCAGCGCTGGGAAAAAGGAGTAACGAACGATGTAAATTGTTCCTGAGAGGGGTCATAATTTAGAACCTATTTCCCAGTGTCTGACAACATGAAATTAATTTGACAATTTGTAAAAACAATACTTTACCGCGGAAGTGTAAGGTTTCATAGTTGCTGGATGATTTCAGTCGAAATAAATACACAAATTAGGCGTTAATTATCAAAACTATAGATAATAGTGTACCAGTAAATATGTTTGTAATGAATACCAATTACAAATACATAAGCGCACGCTCGCACGTTTATGGTCATATCTACCAACATATTGTATATATCGTAAAAATTCCTCCACTGACATAAAGGGGCTCAAAGCTTACAGGATAGCCTTCTTAGGAATTTACTCTAATTATACCGCCTCAGACGGTGACTGACTACATAGTAATTTCGTTCTTTGGACATGCATCCTGATAGCGCTGTATTTTCACAATTGCCTCATAATAATCTCTTACTATGATCTAACATTATTTGAAGTATATATATATATATATATATATATATATATATATATATATATATATATATTAGTTTAATTTTCCTACACAGTTTGTATTTCATTGCTTAATTAATAGTTCATAGTATTTTACTGTTTAATTCATTAGTAACTCCGAGGTAAATAGCTTTGAAGAGAGTCGTAGGCTAGAAATGTTTAGCTTAAATGTAGTTCTGTTTATATATATGAATAAGGGTGTAATCATTTGTCTTATTTGAACTGTTGTATCAGTGAAGCGAGGTGAGTCAGTGAAGTTATGGTTTTACAGTGCAGTGAATAGTTCCGATCAGTGATAATTTATAGCGTCAATGAAATGTGTTATATAGTGTCAGTGAAATGTGTTATGTAGTGTCAGTGAAATGTGTTCTAAAGTATCAGTGAAATGTGTCACAGTAATGCAGTGAGTGAGATGGAAGTAAAGAGAAAGATTATTATCAGTACCAGTGTGAAACTTATGTAGGCTTATACATATTTTGTAGGTTGTAATGTAAAATTAGGTTCAATTATTAATTCGGTTATTTTATGTATTATTATTAATTGTAATTATTGTGTATAATTGTATTGTGTATTGTATAATTGTATTACGTATTGTAATTTTATTGTGTATTGTTTATATTGTTTGTGCCACTGTCACCGGTGCTTGCCCACTTGCAGTGTAAATAAATAAATAAATAAATAAATAAATAAATAAATACATACATACATACATACATACATGTAACTTTCATCGAAATCAAATTGTTGTGTTCTTTGTAGTTTGTAAGTTCATTCATATGTATGCATACTTTTTGGTGCTTGAGTGGAAGAGAAGGCCTTACGGCTTTAACTCTGCCAGACAAAATAAATAATAATAACAATAATATTATTATTATTATTATTATTATTATTATTATAAAATGAATGTCCAATCTTTATATAAAAAAATAAATATAAAAATTACATTTTTTGACCCTCAAACCTGTATGTTTCTCCTTAACGTACCGGTAGCCTGATTGTTATTTTTGTAGCAATGCAGGAATCCACGACTATTTGTAAATTATAAAATTAAATTAAAAAGAGGAAACCTGCAATGCACTGATGAGAAATGTCACAAATTACTACCTTTTTTTCAACAGTAGTCTAATGTTTTATCCATTCATGTAACTACGAGTATATTGTGGGATGTGGTAACTTCTATATAGGCTATTCCATCTTAAATCGACCGAAATATAGAGAAAATTGACTCTGCAATTTTTAAATACAATGAACCTTTTTCTGTCCGTTGACAACTGTGATACAGTGTTTTGTGCAAAGTTTGAGGCATCAGAACTTCATAGTGTTTAAATTAAAAACATTTAAATTTATCGTATTTTCATAAAATTAGCAACTTTAAACTGTTGTGGCTCCGAAACCCTTTCACCCAATGATCAAAATCATGGTTTATTTTGATGCTGAGATATTAAAGTTTATATTGACATGTAAACAGTTTTTCTTACTTTTTATGGAAATGGAGAAATTTAGATTTTTCTTCATTAAGACGCCTTTGCCCACGAAAAAATATTTTTAAAATATATGGTTAGATTCCGCATTGAAAGTACAAATAAACATATTTTTTTTACTGGTGCACCGTTGATATGAAAGTATTGAAAATACCAAATAAAGAAAATAAATAGTACGCGCGTGAACTAACCAGCTGACTGTGAGGCGGGAGCTAGCGGAGACAAGCAAGGCCAGGAGACAAACACGTGATGTTTCGTCTAGTAGCGCATAGCTAGGCTAGCTTTATCACAAGTTTTCATAAACACAGGAGTAAAATGACGCCCAACGCTCGCTTATCTTCAGCTCTCGGCCAGGGCGTGCGGTACTGCGCCGTTCAAGTCCAGGCGTGTGAAAATAATTTATTTAATACCCTTGAAACTTATTGCCCAGCCACTAAGCAAACAATGTCGAAGTCCCTCTTAATAATGCACGAGTTTTTCTCAATATTTTTCTTTGCATTTTTACAAAAGGGGCAAAAAGCCTGAAAGTAAGTAAAATCAGATTATCTGTATCTCTGTATACAATAAAAATAAGGATTACTTCTTAACATAACCTACCAAATTTCAGCTTCAAAATGAGCTCCCGTTCAATGTTCTGCAGTAAATGGTTCCAGAGTTGTGAGCGCTGAAAGAGGCTTGTTTTTATAAAATACGCTAAATTTGTCGTTCAATAGTACGAAAACCGTTTGACTTTCGATAGTATATTTTTGAAAATGCACTGTCCTCAGCACCTTGTATAAATAGGGAAAAAATTAGAGTATTAAAAAAATGCGAGGTTTTTTACTGATCGATTTCATATGGAATAGCCCATATGCTTATGAATACCGCAAACATTATACATCATCACCTGATGATGATGATGAAGAAGAAGAAGAAGAAGAAGAAGAAGAACAGACGACGAAGAAGGTGGTGGAGGTGGTAGTGATGGAAATATAGTAGTTAGGTTAATTTCAGAGTTTTCGAATCAGACTCTCTTCTAGACAAGGCTGTGATCTAAGCGACAGTGAAGAACAAAAGAAGATCATAGGGTACTGCAGACAGTCTGCTGTTTGTTCAAGATTATATATTGCGCATGCCAAGGACTTCGCCACCTACCTTCCAACACGGAATCGCCAGGAGTGATTCGCCTGTTCTTTCGCATATCTGTCCACACAATGAAGAGAGCAGAGGAGTTTCGCGGCCAAATGCTGGCACTGCTGCTGATCCCTGTTGCTGCTGGCCCTGTTGTTGATGTTGACGTACTGTGTGTAGTACCTCCCTGACGGCGTGTTTCCGACATTTCCCCTCTTCACAAATTCCAGCATTGTTCTTCACCTTATTGAAGATTAATAAACTTAACAGTCACACACACACACCTTCAGGAGCTCATTGTCAATAAGTCCAGCAGCTGCGGAGGTGAGCTACATCCTCATATTCAGCAGTCATGACGCGAAAGTGTCGGGACATGAAAGTCACTTCTGCTTTCCACGCTGAACTGCCATTTTCACTGCTACATCTAACGTTTTCTACACAGTCGTTTCCACTCTAAATATCAGCACTATTCCCACCAAAGCACTTTAGATGGTATCTCCAACAGTACAAGATGGTCGTGCAACTGTAAGCATTAAAAATAAAGTAATAAACTAATGACGTAAATGCAGGTAGGAGAAGAAAATGTGTCTCGATAACTTCACGGCACTTCGTTCTGAAAATAAAAGCGTCTCAAAAGGGAATCTTTATGAGATCTTATTCACAATCGTTTCGCATTGCACTTTTGTGCGAGATCGTGCGTATTTGCTTGGTTTCCGCACAAAACCAATCCGCGGAAAGTCTAAAATTCCACATTCAGTATTCCCAACCTAACACACATAACAATTTCCCTCTTCTTACCGCTTAAGTGACATATTGATTTTACTGCTTTAGGCTTTTAACATATTATTTTTAGAGACGTTCAATATAGTAATAATTATAAATTGGAAACTTATCACTGCAATTTCACCTAAATTGCACTGTTAATTATTGTTTTTAAATATTTGCAAAAATTAAGTAAACTCTACAACTTCACTAAACTTACTGCATTCGTGATGCAAGTAACATTAAGGAAGCCGTGAAAAAATCAACAAGATTCCACACTCATCATAGACTGGGGGAAAAAAAAGACAGACGTATATCAAGGCCTGCTGGAGTATAGTAAACACAGAAAACATTTTAAAGCAAAAATGTTGAAGACAGATATTTTTGTTTTCCAAATTTGCCGTCACTGAACAGAAACCAACTAATTGCAACTAATTAGAAATTCCTCTTTCAGGTATGTAATAAACGATCTTCGCACAAAATAATGTACGATACACGAGCGGTATGTTTTCTTTCAATTCTCTGAAATTAAAAAAGCTCAACTACGTTTCGCTTTTTCAGACTTTTCCTCGAACATGAAAACTTCAACATACCGCTCTTGTAACGCATATTACTATTTCCGATGTCGCTGAAATATAGAACGCCCGAGTTCTAGAAGTTTGACCTATCTACTTCTTGAATAAAAACAGGAGAGGAGCAGAGAGCACCTACTCGATAAGCCTGTCAATGAAGAGTAAAGAAGACAGTAATTAGGGGAAAAAACAGGGGAAAAAAACCGTCAATATCACAACGATTACAAAACAGGTAAAATACTTCTATCCTGAAGGTCCACAGGGTAGCGAAACGAACGGATTTAATAATAATAGAAATATCAGTCCTACGTACTTGTCGCCTTTATCCCAAAGAACAGTGGGCCTATTCCCTAACTTTCCGAAGGCGCGATCCACTTTTGGACGAAACTTCTGCATACGCTCTCCACTGCCAAACTGGTAGGGTACCCATACCTCGTATTCAAGAAATATAAATCCCTGTAACACCGAAAATGACTATTTTACTCCAAATTAGTGGATACCACTCAATTAACGACCATAATAGAGGAATATAGTGTAGCAATAACACAAAATATTACACGAACATCATTTATAGAAGCCTATTTTACTGATATTTTTTAACACTTAACACTTTGAATAATACAAATCAAACTTTGAGGTATAACTCCCTGTAAAGTTGATTTGAATAATTTCGAGGGAAAGATTGTTCCGGGGCCGGGCATCGAACCCGGGATCTTTGGTTAAACGTACCAACGCTCTACCAACTGAGTTACCCGGGAACTCTAACATACCCCGACCCAATTTTTTCCTCTGTATCAACAGACCTCAAAGTGGCCTGACAACCGTCAAGCAACCAACATTGAGTGCCCCGTAACAATTTTTCCTTCGAAATTATTTAAATCAACTTTACAGGATGTTATATCTGAAAGTTTGATTTGCATAATACACGTCACTGCTCGTTAACAGAAAACAACAATTTAAGTCACACAGACTTTTGAATCACTCTGTATTTTTTAAAATAGAATGGTTATTTAAATTGTTAAGTTTTTGTAAGTCTATAGTCAATAGCACATTAGTACATTATGCAACGAGCCTATAATGGTAGTAATTAAGACGCGAGTATGTTTATGAAACGAGCGCAAGCGAGTTTCATAATTTTCATACGAGCGTCTTAATTACTATTATAGGCAAGTTTCATACGACTTTTTATGCTCGATCATATTTCTAATTTGAAATTATTCATAAGCATTCACGTTATTCATATCTGACTGGGGAGCGGAACTGACCTTGTGCAATATCTCGTAAATTGTGAGATGTGCGCAGACGCGAAAGTATTGATTTTTTCCGAGGCACAAATGTCATTGACCTCGATATAATCTAGAGAGTAAAATAAACATTAATCTTGATATAACCTTGAAATGGATTTAGACATTGAAAAACGAGATGACAAATTGAATTTATTTGAATATTATTTACAATTAACGCTAATTATTATAGTAACAGAACATAACCTTCTGCGACAGTATTGGATTTCCAGCCTCCGTGACGTTTCGCTAGTTGTCTTTCAATTGTATATCCGAGAATAATCGATACTTGCGCTTTCATATTGCTACAATGGTGTTTTCTGATTGGTGAAACACCTGAACTTTAATGAATAGGTGTACTTTAATGAGGTCCATTAAAGGGCTGCTACCAGGTGTATAATTACTACATTTCGGCATGGTCGAGCATAAAAATTGTTTATATTCCAAATGCTTAACAAAGGTCGGTATATGATTTTTATGGAGGTAATTTTATTACCCTCCTTGGTAGTAGTAAGCTGTGAAAAAACTTGGTAGCAGGAAGATTAAAAAGGAGAGTGATACCGGAATGATGAAGGGAAGCGGGAGAAACCAGCAATATCCCTCAGGAACCTTGACTTTGTCCGTCGCAAAAACGAATTCGCTATCGCCTGGATTTGAACTGGATCCGCAGTCATTGTAAGCCAATGCTCTACCAACTGAATTACCAAGGCGACTGTAAGCCAGTGTTACGTGAACGTGGGAACGAAAAAAAAAAGCAGATAAATAATTGTGGTCATAAATTTGTAAAACAGCATATTAATATAAAGTGGTTGTAAGATATAGCCTAACAGAAGTGAGCAACAAGTCCATCATAAAACAAAGAGAACTTGCTTTATAGAGCGTATGTAATTGTCATAATATCCTGCGATAAATTGATTACAGGCTGTTTCGTAACGGTCTGTTACAATAAAATCAAATTAGATGCTCGGTTTACGAGTAAAGAGGAAATTCATTTAAAAACTACATAGAATCATAAAATATCCCACAATATCTTAAGCGATTGCAAAAAGAGAACCATTTTGGAATGTTTTCAACAATAATCTCACTAGAGGTTTTGATTTATCTAGAGAAAATGAAAACTCGAGTGGGATTTAATTGACTATTACATGATTACAAGAAAGTATATAAAGATAAGAAGAAATAAAGTACTCTAATACAATAAAATATTAATTGACTTACTAAATTCTATTTCGCTAATGTTAGCTTCACCAAAACGTTTGAACGGAGCCGCCATTTTCAGTTGACTGTCTATGCGGCAAACAAATGACGATCGCAAGCATATTTTATAGTACCGTAAAGAATTTGCAGTTTGAAATGTTGGCAAACAAAGGAACAAATGGCAGGGAGATGATAAAAAGAGAAGAAAGTATATAAAGATTAGAAGAAATGAAGGGTTCAGAACCATAGTGGGCCAAGCGCCATTTACTAAAACCGTAGAAAATAAGAGTTAAAATGAAGTTATTACTATAATACAATGGAAACATATAGCAAGTAATATAAAGTATACACATTCAAATTAAATGATATGTCAATCTTCATTAAACTATGGTATTCACATAATTTTAACCCTTGCTTTCTCCGTTTTTAATAAATGGCGCTTGGCCCACTATGGCTCTGAACCCTTAAAATAAAGTACTCTAATACAATACAATACAATACAATACAATACAATACAATACAATACAATAGGTTTGGAAGTAAATTCCCAAAGATAAAGTATATGATTATGTCTCGTGACGAGAATATTGTACGAAATGGAAATATAAAAATTGGAGATTTATCCTTTGAAGAGGTGGAAAAATTCAAATACCTGAGAGCAACAGTAACAAATATAAATGATACTTGGCAGGACATTAAACACAGAATAAATATGGGAAATGCCTGTTATTATTCGGTTGAGAAGCTTTTATCATCCAGTCTGTTGTCAAAAGATCTGAAAGAATTTATAAAACAGTTATATTACCGGTTATTCTTTATGGTTGTGAAACTTGGACTCTCACTTTGAGAGAGGAACATAGGTTAAGGGTGTTTGAGAATAAGGTGCTTAGAAAAATATTTGGGGCTAAGAGGGATGAAGTTACAGGAGAATGGAGAAAGTTACATAACACAGAACTGCACGCATTGTTTTCATCTGACATAATTAGGAACATTAAATCCACATGTTTGAGATGGGCAGGGCATGTAGCACGTATGGGCGAATCCAGATATGCATATAGAGTGTTCGTTGGGAGGCCGGAGGGAAAAAGATCTTTGGGGAGGCCGAGACGTAGATGGGAAGATAATATAAAAATGGATTTGAGGGAGGTGGGATATGATGATAGAGACTGGATTAATCTTGCACAGGATAGGGACCGATGGCGGGATTATGTGAGGGCGGCAATGAACCTCCGGGTTCCTTAAAAGCCAGTAAGTAAGTAATACAATAAAACAGATATCAATTGACTTACTAAAATTCTATTTCAGTAATGTTAGTTTCACCGAAATGTTTGAACGGAGCCGCCATTTTCAGTCCACTATCTATGCGGGAAACAAATGACGATCGCAAAGCATGTTTTATAGTACCCCAAAGAATTTGCAGTTTGAAATGTTGGCATACAAATAAAACGAATGATAGGGAAATGATAAAAACAAATACTAGGGATGTGATAAAAATAAACAAATGCTAGGGAAGTGATAAAATTGTACGATAAGCAGTCACAATTGGTTGAAAGACGTCTGTCTCTATTCGTACAGTTTTATTGGTCAAAAGTAGTATAACGTAGTAAAAGTGTAATAGTCATAGAAAAATCTCGCAATGCATTACAGTTTATTTGTCCTTTCATAACCTTTACAATGGTATATTAGAGCAAGAAGCGGATTGTGTTGGCTCTGAGCTTCTTATTTGAAATTACCTCTTTTATCTGTGTCTACCGGTACCTATTTTATTTAACACTAGAAACATAGCACAAATTTTAAATAGTTTTGGTACCTTCGAGCCCTCCTCAGTACAAATGAATAAAAAACAGAGACTTGTGATAGAAGATTATAAATTTAAATTACACAGACAATTCAGAAATGATATTGGTAATGGTAGAAAAAGAATAACAGTATGGCTTTTTCCGGAAATTTCCTTCATGAATGACTGTGAACCAAAAACGAAAAACTCAAGTGAAATGAGGGTATTCCAATAAAAACCTGCCATGTCTTTGTTATGTTTATGTAGGCTTACTTACTTACAAATGGCTTTTAAGGAACCCGAAGGTTCATTGCCGCCCTCACACAAGCCCGCCATCGGCCCCTACAATGTGCAAGATTAATCCACCCCCTATTATCATATCCCATCTCCCTCAAATTCATTTTAATATTATCCTCCCATCTACGTCTCGGTATCCCTAACACTCTATATGCATTTCTGGATTCGCCCATACGTGCTACGTGCCCTGCCCATCTCAAACGTTTGGATTTAATGTTCCTAATTATGTCAGGTGAAGAATACAATGCGTGAAGTTCTGCGTTGTGTAACTTTCTCCACTCTCCTGTAACTAGCCTACATCCTTCTTAGCCACAAATATTTTCCTAAGCACCTTATTCTCAAACACCCTTAATCTCTGTTCCTCTCTCAATGTAAGAGTCCAAGTTTCACAACCATACAGAACAACCGGTTATAACTTATAATTATTTTATAAATTCTAGCTTTCAGATTTTTTGACAGCAGACTAGAAAACATAAACTTCTCAACCGAATAATAACACATTTATTCTGCGTTTAATTTCCTCCCGAGTGTTATTTATATTTGTTACTGTTGCTCCAAGATATTTGAATTTTTCCACCTCTTCGAAGGATAAATCTCCAATTTTGATATTTCCATTTCGTACAATATTCTGGTCACGAGACATAATCATATACTTTGTCTTTTCGGGATTTACTTCCAAACCTATCGCTTTACTTGCTTCAAGTAAAATTTACGTGTTTTCCCTAATCGTTTGTGGATGTTCTCCTAACTAATTCACGTCATCCGCATAGACAAGAAGCTGATGTAACCCGTTCAATTCCAAACCCTCTGTGTTATCCTGAACTTTCGTAATAGCATATTCTAGAGCGAAGTTAAAAAGTAAAGGTGGTAGTGCATCTCCTTGCTTTAGCCCGCAGTGAATTGGAAAAGTATCAGATAGAAATTGACCTATACGGACTCTGCTGTAAGTTTCACTAAGACACATTTTAATTAAACGAACTAGTTTCTTGGGAATACCAAATTCAATAAGAATATTATATAAAACTTCTTTCTTAACCGAGTCATACGCTTTTTTGAAATCTATGAATAACTGATGTACTGTACCCTTATACTCCCATTTTTTCTCCAATATCTTTCGAATACAAAATATCTGGTCAATAGTTTATCTATTACGCCTAAAACCACACTGACGATCCCCAATAATTTCATCTACATATGGAGTTAATTTTCTCAAAAGAATATTGGACAAAATTTTGTACGACGTCAACAAAAGTGATATTCCTCGAAAGTTGCTACAGTTAGTCTTGTCCCCCGTCTTAAAGATAGGTACGATTAGGCTATGGACTCCTTCCATTGTTCTGTTGATGTAGGCTATTTCTAATTATTCTTAAACCATTTTAATAAATTAATTACGTAAATCAAGCCGAAGAAATGAGCATTAATAAACGAAACTCTCTATGATTTTTTCGAACAGTTTCATTTTTGCATGATCATCAACATAGAAGTGAAAAACTGAAGTCAGGTGAAATTAAACTATTCCAACAAAAATCTGCTATGTCTTTGTTATCTATCTGTAACATATATTCCAACAATCTAAATAATAAATGTAATTTCGTAAACCAGAAAGTTTAATATTCAAGAATTGGTCACTAATAAAGGAAAAACTCTAGTGTTAAAAGTCACCGTTGTAGAGTAACGGTTAGTATGCCTGACCGTGATACGAGCAGGACCGGGTTCAAATCCAGGTTGAGACAAGTTACCTGGTTGAGATTTTTTCCGGGGTCTTCCCTCAACCCAATAAGAGCAAATGCTGGGTAACTTTTTGCGCTGGACCCCGAACTCATTTCGCTAGCATCATTACCTTCATGTCATTCAGACGCTAGATAACCATAGCAGTTAACAAAGCGTCGTAAAATAAACCACCAAACAAACAGTGTTAAGCAATCAACATAAGAGTATTATAAGATTAATTATTTTTATGCTCGACCATGCCGAAATGTAGTAATTATACACCTAGTAGCAGTCCTTTAATGGACCTCATTAAAGTACACCTATTCATTGAAGTTCAGGTTTTCGATTATTCTCGGATATGCAATCGAAAGACAACTATCGAATGGTCACGGAGGCTGGAAATCCAATACTGTCGCAGAAGGTTATGTTCTGTTACTATAATAATTAGCGTTAATTGTAAATAATATTCAAATAAATTCAATTTGTCATCTCGTTTTTCAATGTCGAATTCAATTTCAAGGTTATATCTAGACTAATGTTCATCCTACTATTATCAAGGTCGTTGACATTCGTTTCCCGGAAAAATCAATACTTTCGCGTCTGCGCACATCTCACATTTCATGAGGTAAGCTATTGCACTCACATAACAATAACATGAATACTTATGAATAATTTCAAGTTAGAAATATGGTCGAGCATGAAAAGTCGTATGAAACTTGCCTATAATGGTAATTAAGACGCTCGTATGAAAATTATGAAACTCGCTTGCGCTCGTTTGATAAACATCCTCGCGTCTTAATTACTACCATTATAGGCTCGTTGCATAAAGTAGGCCTACTATTATACATTTTCAGGCTTGTTTGTTTCTTTGTTCTCGTTCACTGTGTGACATCAATGTTCCACATTCACTTAGCTTTATGTATAGACTGGTCTGATAGGAATCACGAGATGTGGGGGTAGCAACTAAGACAGCATGAGACATCACGCTTACACTGGAGAAATGTCAATGTTCGAACCCACGACCGTAGCTTCCACGCACTCACAGCTGTCTTAATCACTGGTACTATAATTTTACTCTTACAACTGCGATAGTTAGCAAAATCAGTGTAACGATCAGGAGGGATTGTAATGCTGACCACATCTTACTCACGTCTGATTATGATCATTCACCTCTGGTGAGGCATGTAGATGTGAGGCCAGCAGTCTTTTTGGTTGACCATACTCCTTAATGGTATTTCAAAGTCAGTTCAAACACTAAACCACTATAAATATTACAATATTTGAGATAGGGAAAAAACAAAAACATCACAGTGTTGGGCAAACAACGGGGTTTACAAAACATTGGGAAGATGTCCGCCGTTCTCTTGTTCAACGTACAGTATTCTGTCTGCGACACCATGCACAGCATTTCGCAGATAATGTCTTGGAATATTGGCAATTTCTTGCGAGATGGCAGTAGAGTTGTTGAATGTGTCAGGAAAACCAAAAGTCGGCCAGATTGAAATCTGGAGATCGCGGAGGCCACATTGTTTGAAAGTGCCTACTGATGGAACGATCGCCAAATATCTGCGTAATTAATTGTTTTGCAGGGATAAAGATGTGGAGTGGAGCGCCATCTTGAATGAAGATTATGTTTTCCACGTCGTCATTCCTCAGTCTAGGGATGACGAAGTTCTGTAACATGCTGTAGTAGCGCTTCCCATTTACTGTAACAGTCTGTCTTATTCCATTATTGTCCACACCTGTTAATCTTGCACGATAGGGACCAATGGCGAGCTTGTGTGAGGGCGGCAATGAACCTCAGGGTTCCTTAAAAGCATTTATAAGTAAGTATTATTATTTTATTTATTTATTTATTAATAAAGTCTGTTTTAATCCACTAGAGATTCCTCTTGATCCTCCAGTCGAATTTAAACCTGGGTCGCGGTGAAACCGATACGTTAGTTGTTTGACTGATGGTGTACCGAAGGCATGATAATTGCGTACGTGGCTTTAGTATGAAGAAGGTTCAAAATTAAAAAAAATATATAATGCTTTAACGTTGGGTATGTTGGTCGCTGTGCGTGAACTCCACACATGACTAAATGCCATTATTTACTACCAATGATAAGAGTCCGAGCTTTACAGCGGTTCGAAAGAGGATTGCAGTGCGAACAATCTTCCTACGTGGAATAGTTTCCGAGATTAAACACCGGCTTCGTGAGTTGTGACGACACCTACACACGAGCAGGTAGGCTAGCCTGCCTCCCACCCACACGTAGACGAGGAATTTTATTATACTCCGAGAGATATATCACAGAGTCATGTAGGAACTGTAATAAACCTCCAGGCATGATTTCTTAATGACTCCAACACTGCATGTACCAATTAGTATCTCGTAGTATTTTGTGGCGGAAGACTTCACACACTGGACCTGTGTAATTTGTCATAACTCCGTGCCAGGAGTAGATGTTGTTTTGCCGGTCCTCATTAACTGAAGGCTCTTGCATAAAGTTTTCTGTCCGAAGAACTAGGTCCATAGTCCGGTGAATTGGAGTTGGAATTTGTAACAGAAAAAAAAATCCGTGACAAAGTATTCCTTAAGGTATCATTTTCCATTGTCATAATGCACGCATCGCCAGTGAGACGCATCTTTAGAGCTAGATGGAAAGCTCTCGTCATGCTTTTCTATCCCGAATAAAGAAGCGTTTACTATGTAATGTCTTATTCAAAATATATAAAATCACTACGCTGAAAGTAGGTGGTGCGAGCTTTTCTTTCTTTTTCTTTTTTGTACCGTATTATAGATGTATAGGATATTTCAAAGTCAGTTCAAGCATTAAACCGCTATAAATATTATAATATTTGAGATAGGAAAAAAAAAAACATCACAGTGTTGGGCAAACAATGGAGTTTATCGCTGATCGCTTATCTACTTCAAAAACATATTTTCATACCAGTAGTAGTATAAAACAAACCTCAACTAAGAAGTCTTACATTTGTTATATTGCGGTGCCTCAAACATCTTAAAAATCTGCAAACAATACCCTTTAACATGCTTTTTTCCTTATTAGAATCTGACTACTACTTTTTTAGTTATTATTAAGTTTAAAAAATGGGAACGTAAGTAACGCCTTCTTCCGCTATTGGTTGACAATTAGGAAGGAGGAGGTGAATAGTATATTGTGTCACTCTTTGAGATTGACGCATGCGCAGACCAACGGAGTTTTCTAAGTTGTTCCCCCCCTTTTTAATAACATGTGAAAGTCCATGTAAATAGTACAAATCCACATTACATCTGAATCAGGGATTGCAGAAACAGTACGTGTCACTATTTGTGGCGAAATGAGTTTATTCGAGTTTCATGGACTGTTGATATAGGGCTATCATTCCATGCAGAAACCACATATGTCAATATAGCCGTCTCACATTTGGAGACCTGTGAAGTCCTGGAAGCGCGCAGAAAGAAGTCATGTCAAAGACATGTGCCGACACATTGGTTCCGATTCCAGACGGCAGACATCTACGACACAAGGATACAAAAATTGATCCTACTGAATGACGAATGTCTCAATTCTGGTGGGGAATATGTTGAAAAATAACTCAACAATTGCTATATTTGTTCCAATAAAACTTTCCATGAAATTTTGTTTTATTTCTGTAAACAGCCCCAGGGAAACTTATTTTTTACAGCCTTCTTAAAATTGCGCTCGAGTGGCCAAAATTTGTGTAAGCACTTCTTTTGTCATTATTAAAATGATGGGAAAAAAAGGATTAATGTACACTATATGCAAAATGACCAGAAGAATTGAAGTGAACACACTGGAAAAATGATGATGTTGAGAACGACGATACACTCGGAAAAAGAAATATCGTATCTTTACCTTCCTAACTCAAGAGATTGCTTTTACAGATGGGTCATTCGCGAGTATAAAGAAGACGTAATGAATCATTATTAATCGACGTGGCACACGGACCACAAACTGCAAGCCTGGTCTCGAGTTAATTATGGAGCATCCGACACACACGCATGTGCACGCCCTCACCGTCTTGTTGCTTGGCGATGTGATGTTGGGAATAAATTCAAGCCGTGAGCCGAACTCAAAAGTATAGGCTACTCGTGCCTCACGTGACACGGCACATCGCGCTGGCATGCTGCTATCTGCTAGCTTACAACGATGTAGGCTATAAAGTAGGCCTGCATGGAAAAATAGCTTCTCTCACGCATTACGCTGCAAATCATGGCTTGATTAAAACTCCTTGTAATATTATTATTATTATTATTATTATTATATTATTATTATTATTAAAAGTAGCTGCAATCGTCATCATAAACTTCTTCTCTCTCTCTCTCTCTCTCTCTCTCTCTCTATATATATATATATATATATATATATATATATATATATATATAATTTGAACTGGTAATGGAAATTACGGGAAAACGGCTGAACGGATTTTAATAAATGGCCCCTCATTTTGAAGCTTGGAACCCAAAGTTTTTCGGAAAAATAGTAGTTTTCAGTGAAATGTCAATTTTCCTACATAATTTTCCTATTTTCCAAAATCCATCTGTCGTCAGTTTTGAGAACTAGCTAATTGCATTCAGGAGAAGCGAAGCGAGCATCAAGTCGGCCGTGTTGCATTTCAGAATAAAACAAAACACACACTACAGTAAACAATATTACACCAAGACCATGATCTGCAAGAATGCTGACATATTTAGAGCTCAAATTAATTGGTTATTAATAACTTAACTTACTAAAAATAATTTACAGGTTCGATTCTGTGGTGTGTAATTTTCTGGGTACAGCTATGTATTGGACATTAAAAACTACAAAACGTGAGGTGTTTTGATGACATTATTACTATTAGAAATGAAATATTATTGTAGTTAATGCCGTGATGTGACTATTTTTCATTAATTATACATATTATTGCTATATTGATGATATGAAAGTGAAACGTTTTGGGGTTATATAAGTAGATGTAGAGAATAACTTAAATTAAATTCTGATTTATATATTTTACTGAGTGTCGGCTATATAGTATATATAGTATATGTTACCGAAAGCTATAAAACTTAAGTAAGATAATAATATTATTAAAAATCAAATACTTTTATAGTTATTAATCAAGTGGGGTTGGGCCTTTTTCATATAATTAATGGCGGTGTGGTGTAGATATTTATATGCGTGGTTCTCTTCAGTATTGGCTCGAGAAAGAGAGTATCTTTCATTATTATGGAAGCAAATAACTTTCAGAATGTCTGGTATTCTTCATTGAAAATAAATCTGAAAAATGTTTATTTGAACGTCTAATGAACTTAGTTTGCAGCATTTGCTGCACAAGCCACTAATCTATATTGAATTTACGAATAATAAAATCATTGTAAGTCTAAATATAAGAAGTCTACAAGAAAGTCACAACACAAGATGATTATGATGATGATGATGATGATGATAATGATGATGATGATGATGAAAATTTGATGTGAACAGTAACGTCTTCAGCTATAACCAGCTATCGCCTATTTTGGGAAAATTTTCATGATTTTCAGTAGAGTCTCCCCTTAAGTTAGAAGAAAGGAATTACAGTTTAAACTCTAATGGTCAGTTTCTCCAAGAAATGTTTAATTTGGCCTAACTAGTGTTAAATTAACAGTCTGTTTATTTTTAACGTTTTGTTAATGTATTTTTCATTTGTTCAACATCGTTTTATTTAAAAGAACCATCACTTAACTACAACAGTTGTTAACACTATTTTAACCATTCAATAGCAGTTGGTAATTATTTTGCACATGTAAGACAATTTTTTATTGGCTGATTTTATTCTTTAAATTCTGTATTGTAGAATAAGTCATGAAACATGTATAAAATCATAACCTAGTACAGTAGACCATGATCGATATAGAAGATGACAAATGAAAGTTGTAGGTGACTACTATAGAATAATAATATTATTAGAAAGTGAGGTTATAGTAGTAATGCTAATAGATGACTTCTCAAAGAAGCGATTTTTGCTGAAAACTTTTTAATATACTATAATACTCACTGTGTATTTTGAAATATTATTGACATTGGATATAGTTTTAGTTGAGAAGAGCCAGTATCATAGAATAAAGAGTAATTAGTAGATGCTGAATTGGAGTAAGTGCTCTATTTCATTTTGTAGGATTTCAAGTCTGGTTTAAATTTCTTGTAAATTTTCAGGTCTACTTGTTTTTAAAATCTATATTGTCACAAATTGAGTATCATGCTTAATATATAAATCATCATTCCTAGTTATGCCACGTTGGGATCCCACATTTTCTAAATATTTAATACATAATAGCTCAGTATCAAAATAAGCAGCCAATATGATAATCAGTTCGCATTTGAAGATTATCATCCCTATATTAGCTTTCTAAAGTATCTTTTAAATGTTATATTATCAGCAATTCACGAGACATTCCTTAAAGAGAGACATAAAATATAATTTTCACAACTTCTGTTTGAACAGCTGTGTGTCATCTACCATGTTTAACTATCTGTCAAATGAGTTAACTGCCTAAAATCCTACATTTAAAGTTAACAAACACTTAACAATCTGTTAAGCCAAACTAGTGTTGAAGACATGATAAAACTATATTTAACAAACGGTTTAGAGGTTAACATTCGTTCAAATGTTCTAACAATACAGTAGAACTTGGTTATAGCGACCTCGTTTTGTGCGACACCTCGCCTATAACGTCAAATATTCTGCGGTCGCAACTAATTCCCCATAAGACATATGCTTTCCTACCTTCCTTAATACGACAAACGCATATGCGTCTACCTCGCATATAACGTCATTTTCAGCCTCAGTTTGGAATGAGGTTTCCTAAGAACCGAAGTATTTTAAGAAATATTTTGTTGAAATCTGATCCTGACAAATTCTTTACAGTCTCCTTCTATCATAGACTTCTGGAATGCAGGCGGATTCCCCATCCCACTGTAACCTGCCCGAATTCATGCGATATTAGATCAGTTTCGACAGGAAGTTTTCACTAAGTGTATGCCTTTTAACGCAGTATGGCCATCAAAAGAAGTGAGTGACGCTTTAGAAGTCATTAGAATTATGAACATGGTCTATGAAGCTAGCCCTAGAAAGTGTGTATTGGGCAAGTAGAAGTCAACAGAGTAGAACGTCTGATTACTTCACTTCTAAGTAAAGTAGTTTCGTAAGTACTGAACAAACTGTTTTAATACAGAATACTGTATTTATAATTGTAGGCCTACGTGTATTTTATTATGTTCATTGTAGGCTTAAAAGTCAATACATAAATCTAAAATAAGTCTAATTAAGTTTGTTATTTTTCATTTTCCACCTCACTAGATTGATAATGTGAATCTCGGTTACTACGACATTCGTTTATAACAACATAATTTTTAAGGTCCCTTGGATGTCGTTATAACCAAGTTTTACTGTACTTGGAGAAACCGGCCATAAGGGTAGTTAGCTGGTCTGATCATGTTTTATATAATTTTGCCATATCCATCTTTCTTCAAGAACACATGAACATAAGAAATAACAATCAGTAAGTATACTAAAAGGGGGAGAGAAGAAGAAGAAGAAGAAGAAGAAGAAGAAAAAGAAGAAGATGATGATGATGATGATGATGGCCACGACAACGACAATGACGATGATATATTCAGAGGGAAGTAATTCAAGTCGCATAATCTCTTGATATGGAAGGACTTCTACAGCTAAAGACGTGAAATAAATAAAACACTAATTACATGGTACAAGTTTCTTCTTTCCTTCGTCAGCATTAGAACCAAATCTGGAAGGGATAAGTACCATGATGAAGACATATACGTACTTATTTGCAATAGTCTGTGAATCCGAAAAACATTCTCCAATCGTAAGACTATTGCGCACACATTTCCTGAATGTCGAAAGGACTGATATTGGACTTACGAGATGCTTGAGGTTTGTGTCTTGACTCACGAACCAGCTTACCTAGTGAACGCTGAATCGCTATTTAAGGCAAAACTTTTACCTGAATGAAATGGCATGGACGATGTCCAACACAATCGAGAGATGATGCCCTTGGTCGCCGCTATTTCTCACTTGCTTCCTGCAACTCAGCCTCAGGAGCAAAAGTGGTATAACGAATGCATAACGAGCTTGGATAACGGCATCCACTGCAGATCACAAGGTTCGCAAATTTCACGTGCACGTCTGTGTTGCTACTATACAGTAATGTGCGATTTTTGTAAATACGAGTATGAAGCTAACAGCTGTGAGATATATTAATGCAAATACAGTCTACCACTGTGCCATGTCGGCTCCAACTCTAGAGATAACTGATCTGGAAGACAAGTAATAGAATAGAATAGAATAGAATAGAATAGGACAGGATAGGATTATGATAGAATAGAATAGGATTGAATAGATTAGAATAGAATAGGATACAATAGATTAGGACAGGATACAATAGGATAGAATAGAATAGATTAGGATAGAAGAGAAATAGATTAGGATAGAATAGAAGAGAAAAATAGGATAGGATAGAATATATTAGAATAGGATAGGATAGATTAGAATAGGATAGAATAGAATAGGATTGAATAGATTAGAACAGAATAGGATAGAATAGATTAGAATAGGATAGAATAGATTAGGATAGAATAGGATTGAATAGATTAGAATAGAATAGAACAGGATAGAATATAATGGAATAGGATAGGATTAGGATAGAATAGGATAGAATAAAAATAGAATAAAATAGGATAAAATAGAATAGAATAGGATAGAATAGATTAATTAGAATAGGACAGGATAAGATTAGGATAGAATAAAATAGGATTCAATAGAATAGAATAGTATAAGATAGAATGGAATAGATTAGGATAGAATAGAAATAGATTAGGATAGAATAGAAGAGAATAAATTAGGATAGGATAGATTAGAACAGGATAGGATAGAATAGTATTGAATAGATTAGAACAGAATAGGATAGAATAGATTAGGATAGGATAGAATAGATTAGAATAGAATAGAATTGAATACATTAGAATAGAATAGAACATGATAGAATAGAATGGAATAGGATAGGATTAGGATAGAATAGGATATAATAAAAAAGAAAATAGGATAAAATAGAACAGAATAGGATAGAACAGGTTAGATTAGAATAGGACAGGATAGGATTAGAATAGGATTGAATAGATTAGAATAGAATAGGATAGAATAGATTAGGATAGGATAGGATAGAATAGGATAGAATAGATTAGGATAGGATAGAATAGGATAGGATAGAATAGGATAAAACAGGATTGAATAGAATAGAATAGAATAGAACAGGAGAGAATAGAATGGAATAGGATAGGATTAGGATAGAATAGGATAGGATAAAATAGAATAAGATAGGATAAAATAGAATAGGATAGAATAGAATAGGATAAAATAGAATAAGATAGGATAAAATAGAATAGGATACAATAGGCTACAATAGAGTAAGATAGGATAGAATAGATTAGAATAGGACAGAGTAGAAATAGGATAGAATAGAATAGACTTTCCGCCAGACATTTTGCTTGTTCCTGGAACCATCCCCGATTATAAATCCCATGCCTATTTCCTCCAACCCTCTGCGTAATCTACCTATCCAGGTTACTTGGTCTCTATAACAGACAGCTCTAATTAGAGACTGATCTCCATGCACAATCCTCAGGTAGTACTTTAAAACTTTTACTTTGCATTCTACTGAGTCTAGGGCGCACGAATTCTCTTTAGGATTCAGCTATAACATACTGAGCATGCGCAGTATGCTATGGAAAATTCAGGTGACCCAAATTTCGTTTCTGTGTCTGTACGTATTTGCGCATGATAAATAAATAAGAATTACATGCATTTATATAACTCAGTGACAATAATATTTTACAATGAACAAGTTTAAGTGAAGTATATTACAGAACAGCGTATCTGGAAGCTGTACGGAGGTCTAAAGGAAGCACAGTATGGACGTGGGAACAGAATCGGTAATATTATTCCGCAACAGCAGGGCAATTCTACTCAGTTTCTTCCAATTACGGCGTGCTCCCCTGCAAAGCATCTCCTCGTAACTCGAGATGAGAAAAAAACTGACAGACGGACGTTAAAGTGGCCACCAGAAGCAATTATTACGAGCGCTTCAATAGCAAGCAGCTGCAATGGCACCCACACCCAGTTTACGACGCGCGTGGGTTCATGTTTATATGTTACACCATTTGTACATAGTGCCTGGGTTCACAACCTGGTACCATCTATACCAGCCCATCATAAAATTGTATTTGCAAGTGTTTGGTGTTGCAATCTAACAGCATGTGTTCAACATTTGTATTACCTACTGATATTGGAGAAAAAATAGGAGAATAGGGGTGCAGTACATCAGTTATTCATGGATTTCAAAAAGGCATATGACTCCGTTAAGAGAGAAGTTTTATATGATATTCTAATTGAATTTGGTACTCCCAAGAAACTAGATCGATTAATTAAAATGTGTCTCAATGAAGCGTACAGCAGAGTTCGTATAGGTCAGTTTCTATCTGATGCTTTTCCAATTCACTGCGGGGCTGAAGCAAGAAGATGCACTATCACCTTTACTTTTTAACTTCGCTCTAGAATATGCCATTAGGAAAGTCTAAGATAACAGACCTACTGATATTGGACAAAAAACAGGAGTATAAGTTATTCATAGATTTCAAAAAGGCATATGACTCCGTTAAGAGAGAAGTTTTATATGATATTCTAATTGAATTTGGTATTCCCAAGAAACTAGTTCGATTAATTAAAATGTGTCTCAATGAAGCGTACAGCAGAGTACGTATAGGTCAGTTTCTATCTGATGCTTTTCTAATTCATTGCGGGGCTAAAGCAAGAAGATGCACTATCACCTTTACTTTTTAACTTCGCTCTAGAATATGCCATTAGGAAAGTCTAGGATAACAGACCTACTGATATTGGAGAAAAAATAGGAGTATAAGGGTACAGTACATCAGTTATTCATAGATTTCAAAAAGGCATATGACTCCGTTATGAGAGAAGTTTTATATGATATTCTAATTGAATTTGGTACTCCCAAGAAACTAGTTCGATTAATTAAAATGTGTCTCAATGAAGCGTACAGCAGAGTACGTATAGGTCAGTTTCTATCTGATGCTTTTCCAATTCACTGCGGGGCTAAAGCAAGAAGATGCACTATCACCTTTACTTTTTAACTTCGCTCTAGAATATGCCATTAGGAAAGTCTAGGATAACAGACCTACTGATATTGGAGAAAAAATAGGAGTATAAGGGTACAGTACATCAGTTATTCATAGATTTCAAAAAGGCATATGACTCCGTTAAGACAGAAGTTTTATATGATATTCTAATTGAATTTGGTATTCCCAAGAAACTAGTTCGATTAATTAAAATGTGTCTCAATGAAGCGTACAGCAGAGTTCGTATAGGTCAGTTTCTATCTGATGCTTTTCCAATTCACTGCAGGGCTAAAGCAAGAAGATGCACTATCACCTTTACTTTTTAACTTCGCTCTAGAATATGCCATTAGGAAAGTCTAGGATAACAGACCTACTGATATTGGAGAAAAAATAGGCGTATAAGGGTACAGTACATCAGTTATTCATAGATTTCAAAAAGGCATATGACTCGGTTAAGAGAGAAGTTTTATATGATATTCTAATTGAATTTGGTATTCCCAAGAAACTAGTTCGATTAATTAAAATGTGTCTCAATGAAGCGTACAGCAGAGTTCGTATAGGTCAGTTTCTATCTGATGCTTTTCCAATTCACTGCGGGGCTAAAGCAAGAAGATGCACTATCACCTTTACTTTTTAACTTCGCTCTAGAATATGCCATTAGGAAAGTCTAGGATAACAGACCTACAGATATTGGAGAAAAAATAGGAGTATAAGGGTACAGTACATCAGTTATTCATAGATTTCAAAAAGGCATATGACTCCGTTAAGAGAGAAGTTTTATATGATATTATAATTGAATTTGGTACTCCCAAGAAACTAGATCGATTAATTAAAATGTGTCTCAATGAAGCGTACAGCAGAGTTCGTGTAGGTCAGTTTCTATCTGATGCTTTTCCAATTCACTGTGGGGCTAAAGCAAGAAGATGCACTATCACCTTTACTTTTTAACTTCGCTCTAGAATATGCCATTAGGAAAGTCTAGGATAACAGACCTACTGATATTGGAGAAAAAATAGGAGTATAAGGGTACAGTACATCAGTTATTCATAGATTTCAAAAAGGCATATGACTCCGTTAAGAGAGAAGTTTTATATGATATTCTAATTGAATTTGGTACTCCCAAGAAACTAGATCGATTAATTAAAATGTGTCTCAATGAAGCGTACAGCAGAGTTCGTATAGGTCAGTTTCTATCTGATGCTTTTCCAATTCACTGCGGGGCTAAAGCAAGAAGATGCACTATCACCTTTACTTTTTAACTTCGCTCTAGAATATGCCATTAGGAAAGTCTAGGATAACAGACCTACTGATATTGGAGAAAAAATAGGAGTATAAGGGTACAGTACATCAGTTATTCATAGATTTCAAAAAGGCATATGACTCCGTTAAGAGAGAAGTTTTATATGATATTCCAATTGAATTTGGTATTCCCAAGAAACTAGTTCGATTAATTAAAATGTGTCTCAATGAAGCGTACAGCAGAGTTCGTATAGGTCAGTTTCTATCTGATGCTTTTCCAATTCACTGCGGGGCTAAAGCAAGAAGATGCACTATCACCTTTACTTTTTAACTTCGCTCTAGAATATGCCATTAGGAAAGTCTAGGATAACAGACCTACTGATATTGGAGAAAAAATAGGAGTATAAGGATACAGTACATCAGTTATTCATAGATTTCAAAAAGGCATATGACTCCGTTAAGAGAGAAGTTTTATATGATATTCTAATTGAATTTGGTATTCCCAAGAAACTAGTTCGATTAATTAAAATGTGTCTCAATGAAGCGTACAGCAGAGTACGTATAGGTCAGTTTCTATCTGATGCTTTTCCAATTCACTGCGGGGCTAAAGCAAGAAGATGCACTATCACCTTTACTTTTTAACTTCGCTCTAGAATATGCCATTAGGAAAGTCTAGGATAACAGACAGGGTTTGGAATTGAACGGGTTACATCAGCTTCTTGTCTATGCGGATGACGTGAATATGTTAGGAGAAAATCCACAAACGATTAGGGAAAACGCTGATAGTAAAGCGATAGATTTGGAAGAAAATCTCGAAAAAACAAAGTATATGATTATGTCTCGTGATCAGAATATTGGAAATATAAAAATTGGAGATTTATCCTTCGAAGAGGTGGAAAAATTCAAATATCTTGGAGCAACAGTAACAAACATAAATGATTCTAGTGAGGAAATTCAACGCAGAATAAATATGGGAAATGCCTGTTATTATTCGGTTGAGAAGCTTTTGTCATCTAGTCTGCTGTCAAAAAATCTTAAAACTAGAATTTATAAAAAGGTTATATTACCGGTTGTTCTGCATAGTTGTGAAACTTGGACTCTCACTTTGAGAGAGGAACAGAGATTAAAGGTGTATGAGAATAAGATTCTTAGGAAAATATTTCGGACTAAAAGGGATGTAGTTACAGGAGAATGGGGAAAGTTACACAACGCAGAACTGCACGCATTGTTTTCTTCACCTGACATAATTAGGAACATTAAATCCAGACGTCTGAGATGGGCAGGGCATGTAGCACGTATGGGCGAATCCAGAAATGCATATAGAGTGTTAGTTGGGAGGCCGGAGGGAAATAGACCTTTGCGGAGGCCAAGACATAGATGGGAGGATAATATTAAAATGGATTTAAGGGAGGTGGGATATGATGATAGCGAGTGGATTAATCTTGCACAGGATAGGGACCAATGGCGGGCTTATGTGAGGGCGGCAATGAACCTGCGGGTTCCTTAAAAGCCATTTGTAAGTAAATAAGTAAGTACGTACAAATGAAACGTATTGTGGCGACTCCAGGTTCAACTGTATACAGAATGAATCATGAGTAATGTCATTAATTTATTTCAGAAGGTTATTCTTTGAGTTATTTCAAATAAAAAGTTTAATACAATTTTGCTCGTCTTTTCCTTCCTTTTCGAGATAAAAATTGTTTAGCTATATTAAACAATTCATAGCGTATTCCGGGAAAACTATTGATTTGATTCCCGCACGGGCTGATTACCTGGTTGTGTTTTTTCCGAGGTTTTCTCCAACCGTAAGGCGAATTCTCGGCCTCATCTCGCCAAATACCACCTCGCTATCATCAATTCCATCGACACCAAATAACCCAGTAGTTAATACAGCGTCGTTAAATAACCGAAGTAAAATAACACTGCTGAATATGTAATAATTACGAATAACGTGTAGGCTACTCACATTTAATGCATAACTAATAACAGACTACACGTCACTTTCCCTCTTTGAGTTACTGTCTCTCCCTTCATTGATAAAAGAGTGTTGTAAACTTTACAGCCTAATTCCCACTTAGTGGAACAGTGGGCAGGCCACTTGTGATTCCATTAATTTTAACGGTTTCACTCGCTTTAAGTTATTATGGATCTAGCACACGACAAAATTCATATATTAATTATAACTTACAGTTAAATATAGTAACAACATTTTCCTTCTCAAAGCGTTCCACTTTCTTCCTATAAATCTCATCAAGCCGGTGAATAATTAATGTAAATTGGAGTATTAAATTCTCGTAAGAATCAAGTTAGTATCTGTCCGTTTCTGACTCGATATGCACACGCAGTAAAAAGGGAAGGAAAAATATATATACAGGGTGGTTCTAAAACATGAAAACAAACTCTTGTAGATGATTCCTATTCTTATAGACGTATGTCCCAAAACGTATGGTTTTCCGAAATGGAAGGCACCACGTGTTGTTCACTACGTTACCATGGATTAATATAATAGGATGCGAAACTGCGGTCAACACCATCTACCTTCGCCCGGCCGAAGTAATAAGACCAGCGCCGGTAGCTTATGGGTAGCTCCTCTAGCTCCAAAATTCTCTACTTATCCGTTAGGACTAGACAGATGAAAAGACAAGATGGAAATCAGAAACTTGAAAAAAAAAAAAAAAAAAAATTAGGAAAATGTTCTTCACCTGGATGTATGTCGTATGTGTGCGTATGTTAAACAGTAGGCCTAATGTTTACGGGCCTTGTTAAAATAGTGTTGTTGAAGTATTGTAAAATCCATTTTTGAATCTTGCGTACACCACTTTTAACACTTGAATATAATTAATTGATGATCTAGTGGACTTACTCGTGTTAAATATGAAATATTTTCCGGCTTACAGCTGTTTCAGTGCTTCACGCACCATCATCAGAGCCTACTAGATCGCGGCGTCATCTCGACCTTCTCTGCCTGTTAGGAGGGTGTGTTTTATTGTTGGAATATGTTGGATTGTGTGGTCGAATAGTGTGTGTGTACTGAAATTGGTCTGTGTATACAAACACACTAAAACACACCCCGATCAAATCCTCAACACACAGATCAATTTCAGTACACACACACTATTCGACCATACAATCCAACATATTCCAACAATAAAACACACCCTCCTAACAGGCAGAGAAGGTCGAGATGACGCCGCGATCTAGTAGGCTCTGATGATGGTGCGTGATGCACTGAAACAGCTGTAAGCCGGAAAATATTACATATTTAACACGAGTAAGTCCACTAGATCATCAATTAATTATTGTAAAATAGTAGATAGTAAGTAATATAACAATTTCAATTATATAATTCGATTTTGCAGACTTTTCCAAAGCACTGTACACTAAATACCCATAGAATACAACATGGATTGAATACAATTTTAATTATCTAACCTTTCGTTTCTTTTTTGTCCCTTTTGGTGGTATTTTAATAAGCTGTAGGGGAGACTGTTGTACCTTTAAACACTTTTCACATTTTATTTTTTTTTTTAATTTTGGGAAATTAAATTTTTTAAATGAAAAAATGCTTGAAATAATTATTGAAGATTCCTTTACAACTTCCTGTATGTAGTTTCCTGTTTTATAGATCTATTAAGAATGGAAAAAATAAAATGAAGGGATATGTAATGTGTTCAAAGGTACAACAGGTTCATGTATCTTGGGACATACCCTCTTGTCAGTTGGAACACATGGAATATAGATGGGAATACGGCTGTAAAAACTGACAATCATATTTAAAATGTATTTGCCATTATAAACCAGAGCAGGCTTCTCTGATTGAGATTTTATTTCCTGAAGGAGCAATAAGTACTTCAACAGCTTTCTTCAAGGCATCCAGATCAAATGGGGACCTCTTAACTCCAGACTTACTTCGTGACATGATCTTAAAATAAAAGAAAAACAAACCGATAGTATCGTGTACTTTGGAACATGTTCCATGGTACAAGATGTTTTGTGTTCAAAGGCACAAGAGAGTGCACTTTTAAACAAATATGGCTAACAAAACTAGAGATTCGAATAAATCATGGAAATTAAAATATGTTATTACTCACCAGATGATAGGGAACACACCGTACTTGAAAGATATTAACAAATGCAATCTGGTTTTGTATTAGAAAACATACATCAATGAACGAAATCTTTACTTTTGGTACTAAAAAATTATTTTGTCCAACGAATTCACACTTTGCAGTAAATTAAACTGAAACTACGACTAGAGCTATTTAGCGACTTTCTCTACAATCTACTTCAGTTTGAGTCCTCTAGATAGCAGAAAAAAAAAATGTTCAAAGGTACACTATGCTAAAGGTACAACAGTCTCCCCTATTATAAGGTAGTGGAAAATAGTGTCTCAGCTTGCTGTTGGCTCCAATATGAATTTTCAGTGGAAGATAGAGGACAAACAAAATTAAATGCTTTACTTTAAATTTGGGGTTTCAGAAAGGAGGGAATGTTTCATGCACGTAATTATGCTTTCCGCCACTTGGTGCGCTGCTAGATGCGTGAAGTAATTAGTTATTCCTTTCACCACTTGCTACGCTGCTATATGCATGGAGTAATTACCTATCCCGGGCAAAAGTAGGTGGCAGCAAGATGAATTTCTATATTAGCGCCTTTAACGTTTGACATGGGAAAGTCAATAACTTTCGCATGTGAAGTGGGTAGGCATTGGCCACACAAATGAAATACCCGCGTCGGAGGTTAATGGCATGCACTACTACCTTAGGAGTTGCACAGAAGGAAAATTGGGCAATGTTGCCAACTTAATTTCGACTAAGTCCGTACCCGCAATTTTTACTTGAATATTTCGGAAAAAAAAAAGTGCGCGGGGTATTCGAGAAAATATGGTAAACAATTTTATTTCAGAAACAACGTAACATAATTACGCCAAAACAGCACCAAATAGGAATTTGCTCAAAATAATTTCTAATCAGAAATTTATAATCAGAAATACAAAAGAATTAAAAAATATAAATACTATTGATACTCTCTATAAAACTATGGTTAGAAGTAAGCTAGAGTATGCGTCTGTAATATGGTCACCTCAGTTCCAGTCATATCAGATGCAAATAGAAAGGATACAGAAAAGATTTTTACGTCATTTATACAGGGTGTTTCAAAAATACGGGGCATAATTTCAGGTATGTATTTCCCACATGTAGACAATCAAAATAGTTCATTACAACATGTGTCCGGAAATGCTTCATTTCCGAGTTATGGCCTTCACAACATTGAAATTCACCGGAACGTTTTTCTTTCCGCAGGTCGTTGTCATTACAGAAGATGTTCAAAATGTCACCTCCTGCTTGAATACAGACCTCACATCGATGTCTCATTGACCTGCGAACACGATCCCAAACTCCAGGAGTATTGCGTATGTCCTCAGAACATGCCACAATTCGATTCCGAAGGGATTCCACATCAGGCACCGGAGACGAATAAACCAATGATTTTAAATGGCCCCACAAGTAGAAATCGAGAGGGTTCAGATCAGGTGAGCGTGGAGGCCAAGCAATTGGGCCACCTCTACCTATCCATCGATCAGGAAACCTTCGAGCCAAGTACCGGCGAGCCGTACGACTGAAGTGTGCAGGAGCGCCATCATGCAAGAAGTGAATGTGTTGACGATTGATCAGTGGAGTGTCTTCTAAAACATGAGGTATGGTTCCGGTGAATTTCAATGTTGTGAAGGCCATAACTCGGAAATAAAGCATTTCCGGACACATGTTGTAATGAACTATTTTGATTGTCTACATGTGGGAAATACATACATGAAATTATGCCCCGTATTTTTGAAACACCCTGTATTTTAAAAAAACATCACGTATCGTCTTATGACAAGCAAATTTCATATAATCAGTTACTTTTTGAATTTAATTATAAAACTTTAAAATCTCGACGATTAATAAATAGCCAAATTTTACTTCATAAGACTGTTAACGGTATATTGAATAACTGTGATTTTCTTAAATTCCTTCAGTTCAATGTAAAAAGAACAGAATTACGTCATAGGCAACCTTTTGTTATTCCCATTCCTAGAACTGTTTTCTTCAAGAACTCTCCATTGTTTGTTATGTGTAATACTTACAACTCTCTGTCTTTAAATTGTGATTCTCAATTGGATTTCAGTTTAACAATTGAAAAATTTCATACAATATTAAAAAGCATTGTATTTCCTTAGATATTTAAATTATGAAGAAGTGTATTATAATGTTTTTACTCAAGTTTTTAAATAATTTTGCATCATTATATTGACATTTGGCACTATATTAACTGTAATATTATAATATTCTAGCATCTATTACCTTTATGTATTTTCTTTCTTTCGATTGTGTTGTTTGTTTTGTTGTTTTTTTTCTCTTATTATGTATTTTGTGTATGCATCTGTGTAAGCCACCTGTAATTGGAAGCCTGCTTCTGTTGGTGGTGAATTTAAAATAAAATAAAATAAAATAATGGCTGTTTTACTTTTAATATTGTCTAATTAAATAGTTTATGTTCTTAAAGTTTTCTCAGTACATATGTGAAACTTTTGCAGTGAAAATATTTGCGTTCAATCAACTTTGAGTTAGCAGTTTCGGTAAGAGAGCAAAATATGACGTACCTGTCGAGTGTATACTAGTATGATTTTTCTTTTGTTGTCCTGAAATTGAATTAGAAAGGGTGGAGTCGAGGCAACTGTCGATCGGAGTTTCTACGCGGGGAGGGAGGGACATGTTCAACATGAATTTTCACAGAAACTTACATATTGTTTCCATCACTTCTGTTACTTCCGGCGACAAAGAAAGCCATTTTGATAGCATCGTCAATATATTATATGGTAATGAAACAAGAAACGTATCTATTGTCATGGTAAACATGACTTAAAGGTAACAAAAAGGTTTATTGCAATATGTTGCTCATTTCAGATGCACGGCCCTGTCCGACATATGCATTATAACACAATACTATGAGGTTAGAATTCCTATGTCAGACAACTGGCGTGGGATACAGAGCATAAAAAGTCGCTCATTATATCTATGCAGTGTTTCAGAGAGCCACATATCACCACTATGACTCACACAAATGGTAAACGCAAAACGATCAGTCGCAAAGAATCTGTGCGTTGGACCCAGACCTACATGTGGGCCCTATAAATAAGACATTTTCTTCAAACGATCTTCCCTGCTCTGGATACACCGTCTCTCTCAAAGTAGCAAAAGCTTACGTTATTTTATAGTATTATACAAATATTTATGGACAATAATGTTGGTTACAATCGCTCAGATGTAATATTCTACAGAGACATAATTTTATTTTTACTAACATTTCTAATATTAACCTGGCTATACCTTTGCAACCCCCTTCCACGACTGGAGTTCGATTATACTGGCGTAAAATACAAACAAATCACTTTACTAGGTATAGGAGGGAAGAAAAATAGTTAATCCATTTATGTAAACTAGGAAATATCGCGATTCTGAGTTTGATAATTTTCATTAGGTTTTTGTTTAATCAAAATACAGTACAGTATTAACAATAAGTGTTTTTACTCACGACCTGAGCTGTCCATTCGGACATATTCATTGTGCAGTGTATATTATACTGTCTACAGCACATTAGCGTACAATTTAGAGAATGAAGTTAAATTGAAAATAATCATAATATGGATATTTAAACACATTTTTGAAAATGGTGGCCGTTCATTTCGATACAGGCTTCAGTTCTTTTGTGCATATTATCGCACTATAGACTATTGTACCTAATTCCAATTAGCAGTTTCGTCTTTCGTACTAGTAACTCCTGTGGAAATAATTCTGTACTTAATCTATAAAAGATTACCTGACGTACTGTAAATTCAATCTTCACTTCTGCCCGACCTGAAAAGATAAAATTACTTAGACATGCTATCTACTTTCCATCCAAGTAGTTACGTCGCAGAGTCGTAGAAAGGAAGGAGGTCCTTTTATTTAAGTTATTTAAAACAGTTGTATAATATTACGTAAACGCCCAATTCCTTGCAGAAATTAATGTTTTCATAAAAGAGCTAAGACGGCCCAGCCATTAGCCTTTACAGAGGGCCGAGCAGAAATAGGTGGGGAAAATCGGGATGCGACGTAGGCAAACGGACGATAGTACCTGTACGAAAATATGATACAATATTGAAAACTCTTTCGTCACTGAAAAACGCGAATACATTTATAGAACGTACTATACTCACTAACTCAGTACTGTTTAGTATCACCGTAAGGCACTTTGACTGCATACGTGGCCTTGGTTCTTTGCGGAGGACGATTGGAAGTTTACTAGTAGAAGGGGTGGGAGTGAAGTACATTCAAAAACTCAGGTACAATAAAAAATGAAGTAAAAATAAAATGATGTCCCTGTACAAAAGGAGGATAGCAATGGCAAAGCAAGCTTTTAACAGAAAAAGGAGTATCTTCTGCGGACCTCTGAAAAAAGAACTAATGAAGAGGGTAGTTAAGTGCTTTGTGTGGGGCTGAAACATGGACATTACGACGAAGTGAAGAGCAGCGACTAGAAGCATTTGAAATGTGGATATGGAGAAAAATGGAGCGTGTGAAATGGACAGACAGAATAAGAAACGAAGTTGTGTTGGAAGGAGTGGGTGAAGAAAGAGTAATGCTGAAGCTGATCACGAAGAGAAAATGAATTGACTGGATCACTGGTTGAGAAGAACCTGCTTACTGAAGGATGAATTGGAAGGAATGGTGAATGGGAGAAGAGTTCGGGGCAGAAGAAGATTTCAAATAATAGACGATCACACACGGAGACTAAGAGGAAGGCAGAAAATAGAAAAGACTGGAGAATGCTGGATTTGCAGTGAAAGACATGCTCTTATGCACAACACTATGAATGAATGAACATTTTCATTCCTTTATTTTTTTTAAATTTGCCGCCCGAAAGTTAAGAGTTATGACATGAGCGTATTTCGAATCTCACCGGTGAGCAATCCGATGGCATCACGGTGTTCCGAATTCCACCGACGACATCAATGATGCTCCACCGGTGTCGCACTGGTGCCATCAACTTGCAGAGGCGGTGGCAGGCTCCATCAGCCATCATCAGTGAATCTGATTGGTTCTTGTATAGGGCGGGAATTAGCAGACGAATGATATCGTGCACTGTTGTGTCATGGCGGTGTGTTCTGCTTTAGTTCTGCTGTATTGTTTGTAATGAGCACAACGTAAAAACAATATGTTAATGGCTTATGAGCGAACATGTCAACGGACCAGTTATTACTGCCGGTTCAAGAAATAAGTTGTTTATGATCTATTTTATTTGAACGAGATGGCAGTACGGAAATTTCGCAAAGTTTTGCTAGCGCAGCACAGATAACTACTTACACAGTCGCCATGACAGCATCGAATCTTCCAGCAGTTTTGTTCCTTATTTTCGTTGCAACATGACGTCATTGATGCCACCGGACCGGTGAGATTCGGAATACGCTGATTCTCTAGTAGAGATCCAGATGCAAACTCCGAACTGTAGAGCCCAAATGATGGACAGATAAGGAATCGAGGTAGGATTCCTAGGGGTACTCTAAGTGTCCTTTGTAACCTTCCATCATTTCTCTATATTTCACAAACAACGTTATCATCCTGTGGTAAAACTGAAAAAGTATAACTTTGTATACGTTTACCTCAAGACTCCTGTACTTCCAAGGACGAACGTTCTATAAGCTAGCCGCTATGGAAATCCCTGCAGTTGACTTCGACAGCTTGGTATTTGGCCCTACAGAAATAGCAGCAGCAGCACTAGTAGTAAAATACAGATTGATTCACGACCAATGATCCGCGCTTTATTAATCAGTTCTACAGACCATTTTGAGCATAAAATATCATATAAACACAATCTCATAAAATGTCTCCACTTTTATTAATGCTTCGAACTTACAATCATCTATCAAATAAACAGGATTTAGATTTCTCGTTATCGTACAATATGTACAAGAAATAGTAATATACGTTACAAGAGCGGTATGTTGACGTTTTCATGTTCGAGGAAAAGATTGAAAAAGCGAAAGGTAGTTGAGCTTTTTTAATTTTCGAGAACATGAAAACAAACATAGCCTACCGCTCATGTATCGTATATTATTTTGTGCGAAGATCGTTTATTACATACCTGAAAGACGAATTTCTAATTAGTTGCAATGAAATCTCCATCTTGGTTTCTGTTTAATGATGGCAACTTTAGAAAACAAAAATATCTATACTCCAGCAGGCCGTGATATACGTCTGTCTTTTTTTCCCCCTAGTCTATAAATGCGAACTTAAAACAAACGGTAAGGTTATGTAATGATTTATTTTTCATTTTAATATTTTAACAATATTATTTATATAACATATTGCAGTAATAACATCGGCATCTGGAGTCTTGTTGATTTTTTCACGGCTTCCTTAATGTTACTTGTATCAGGAATGCAATAGCTTTCGTGGAATAGTAGACTTTACTTAATTTTTGCAAATATTTAAAAACAATAATTAACCTTGCAATTTAGGTGAAATTGCAGTGGTAAGTTTCCAATTTATAATTATTACTATGTTAAACGTCTCTAAAAATAATATGTTAAAAGCCTAAAGCAGTAAAATGAATGTCGCGCTTAAGCGGTAAGAAGAGGGAAATTGTTATGTATGTTACGTTGGGAATACTGAATGTGGTATTTCACACTTACCGCGTATTGGTTCTGTGCGGAAAACAAGCAAATACGCACGATATCGCACAAAAGTTACATACAGCAATGGTTTCATGATATGTTGGATTCTAGTTGCATGTTGGTTGTAGTTGTAGTCAGGTATCATGCTGGTTGGAACACGTGTTCTGTAGTGGTGAATTTCTTAAATAAATAAATTAAGCCTATTAGTCCTAGTATATAATACTGTATACTGAATTTATTAACATAGTGTTATATTTACTCTGTAATTTGCCAATTATAGCTACATTTTATATTTTTGGCTATGATATCTATACTTTACTCTTTTTAATTTATTTTTATTTGGTATTCTTCATTTATATCTATATCTGTGTCTTTTATTTAGGTAGTATCTATTTGTTTTTTTTTTTTTGTTTTTTTTTTTAATTACACTTGTATCTTGCATTTGTTTCTGTTTTATCTCTTTTTTCATGTGATATGCAATTCTGTGTTTTTTAAACAAATCTATACCGTCTATTGTAACTGGGGCTTTGCCCTGTTAAATAAATAAATAAATAAATAAATATATGGATAAATGAATGAATGAATAAATAAATAAATGGATAAATGAATGAATAAATAAATAAATAAATAAACAACTAAACAAATAAATAAATAAATGGATAAATGAATGAATGCATAAATGAATAAATAAATAAATAAATAACTAAACAAATAAATGGATAAATGAATGAATGAATAAATGAATAAATAAATAAATAAACAACTAAACAAATAAATAAATAAATGGATAAATGAATGAATAAATAAATAAATAAATAACTAAACAAATAAATAAATACATAAACATGGGTCCTATTATCATTAGTTTGAAAGTCATTCGTAAAAATCCAAACGTCATACTGTGATTCGGTCTTTGGAGTTGCTTGCATCGTAATACAAACATAGGAACGTGAACTAGACGGAGGGTTGTGCTGTGACGTGAAGTACGGGTGCTGAGGGGAAGATAGGTCTGCCCATACTGTGCACGCTGCTGCACTCATCAATGACAGCCGTGCCGAGGTACGGAACGCTACGCGCGTCATTCACATCCGTACGGCCAAGTGCGTTGAAATGGAAGGGGAGATATTTGAAAATCTGCTTCTAAATTGAGATATGTTTATTTTATGATTAATACAGTATTTCAAATTAATATTTCTGTAATAATTCTTAGTTCTGCTCAAAACCACTGCTACGTTCGTAGGATTCAATAAGTTGTAACTCCTTAACGGTTGATATGCTCAAAATGGCTCATAGAACTAATTCCTAAAGCGCGGGTCAATAGACGTGAGTCACCCTGTATAACAAAGCGAATGATCACATTAGGAACCCTAACTGCACTGTATATTATTACTGTTAATTGTATTGACTCACTGTAAACCGATACTAGAGAACTAGATTCAAACCTGATTGACTAACAGGCTTATCAAGTTCACACAATTTGAGCGTACTACATTAAAGAAACGAGATAAAAGAATTGTTTAATAGGTCTATTGTCACCATAAGTCAATGTCCTTACATTGTCAGTTAATTTACCACACTAGACAATGGATATTTTTTATCTGTGTCTTGCATTGGCGGCATCTTTGCCCAAACACAAAGGGGACACTAGTAGACTGAACTTTATTCGTTTTACTTAGGTACATTGTCTTCAGTTTTGAGCCGACGAAAAGAGGAGGCAGTTCTATGGGCAAAAGGAACATGCAAGTTATAGGGTCTAGGGTAGCGAGTACAGCGTATAGCAGTATTCAGTGCTTAATATTCATCTCCTTTTTGGCATATCTTCTAAATAGGCTACATACATACATGCATACATACATACATACATACATACATACATACATAGGCATACATGTGTGAATCGTTGCGCGTCAGGTGTCTTTTTTCATCTCTCATTATTTTTCTACATTGTGACCCATGAAGCAAATTCAAGGCCACTCCAAATGTCAGAAGCAATGTAGGTCAAAACGGATTCAACGCCTCCATAGGTCAAACATTCGATTACTATTCATGGCCATGATTCCCACGACAGACCCAAACCATGCGAGGGTGGGCTTTTCTGGTCCTATGAAGTCATTAAGAAGTCAAGACAGGTCAGTCGGTGTGAGTGACTGAGAACTTGAAGGACAGTGATTCTATTCCGGACAGAAGGAAGAAATGGCTTTCCGGAATTATATGCAATAGTGGTGCGGTGCCCACTAGGATTCCTATCAACATTCAGTATATGCCTTCCTCTGTAGTAAGGTGTTCGCCTTTATGCCATTGAGGAACACGGGAGGCAGACAGAGCTGCCATGCTTCCTTGACCTCGGCACTAGAACAAAGCGCCGTGGTCAGCACCACGTCCGACTTTACCCTCGGGAAATATCCAGTATAAATATCTTAGGAGAATGAGTGGACTACAGAGCCGTGCTTAATCGAAATTTACAACGAAATGAAAAATCTCTTTTTATCACAGCTTGAACCCAGTCTGTCGCTTTACCAGGTTGCCGAGTCTAGAATGTGAAACAACCCAGAACGATTGTCGCAATTTTCAGAAATGGTTATAATTTAGAAAGAAAAAATCAATCAATGTGCATAGCTATCACCACCTCCACCACCTCCACTACCACCACCACCACTACCACCAACACCACCACCAATACTACCACCTCCACCGCCTCCACAACCACCACCACCTCCACCATCACCACCACCACCACCTACACCAGCACCAGCACCACTACCGCCTCCACCGCCTCCACAACCACCACTACCTCCACCATCACAACCACCACTACTACCAACACCACCACCACCTCCAGCACCACTACCACCTCCACCATCACTACCACTACCACCTCCACCTCCACCAGCACCACTACCACCTCCACCGCCTCTACAACCACCACCACCTCCACCACCACAACCACCATCACTACCACCACCACCTCCTCCACCAGTACCAGCACTAGCATCACTACCACCACCTCCACAACCACCACCACCTCCACAACCACCACCACCTCCACCATCACCACCACTACCACCACCATCACCACAACCACCACCACCTCCACTATCACTACCACCATGACCACCACCTCCACCAGCACCAGCACCACTACCACCTCCACAACCATCACCACCTCCACCACCTTCACCTCCACCACCACAACCACCTTCACCAACACCAACAACTCCACGACCTCCACCAGCACTAGCACCACTACCACCACCACCACCTCCCCCACCACCACCACCACCACAACCACCACCACCTCCACCACCACGACCAACTCCACCACCAGAAGCACCTCCACCATCACCTCCACGACCTCCACCAGCACCAGCACCTCCACCATCACCACCTCCACGACCTCCACCAGCACCAGCACCTCCACCATCACCAGCACCACTACCACCTCCACCACCACAACTACCACCAACACCACCACCTCCACAACCAACACCATCTCCACCATCACCATCACCAACACCACCTCCACATCTAACTCCACCACCACAACCACCTCCACGACCTCCACCAGCACCATCACCACTACCACTTCCACCACCTCCACAACTACCACCACCACCACCACCTCCATCTCCACCATCACCATCACCATCACCACCACCGCCACAACCACCACCACCTCCATCACCACCACCACCTTCACCAACACCAACACCACAACCACCTCCATCACCACCACCTTTTCCACCACCTCCACCACTACCACCATCATCATCATCAATTTAGGAGCTGACAATATCTAACATGTTTCATTACGTTCTTTCATTAATAACTTACAAAATAAGGATTTTCGGACATATGTTTATATTAAATTTTTTTCTTGTTTTGGTGTGAGGAACATGCCCCCAACGTTTGTCAAAGTATTTCTGAAACACCCTGTATATAATTGTTTACCATTTTCAGTAATTTCTATTTTTGGAATGGAGTAAAAAACTAGTAAGATAGAAGTCTCGCCCGAAAATGGATCGTGCCTTCAAAAGGTCTGGAAACCACTGCTATAACCTGTCAACAATGTGACTTTACCAACAGAGCTGACATCTCCCAGTGCTCAAATATAAATAAGATATTCAGCTCGCTGTCCGCCATAGATTCCAACGGTGTGTAAACGTGACACCTTTAATTTTGTATACGTATAATTTACGACATCAACCTTCACCTTGTTAAGTTCGTACGAACACATGGTCAGCAGTGGTTCGTTTCCGTTAGGGAAATTGGGATTACGACGCTGTTGTTTCGATATCCTCAACTGCGCATATGACTCAGACAATCTAACTGTATAAACCAACAAACCTTCCAATTTACCGTCAGTCACTCATCACTCATAACGGCCGCTCAGTCAAGCATTATGATACAACCTGCCCTTGTAACTCCTGACACTAGAGATCAAAAAACAGAAAGCGGAACGAAAACGTGCTTCGCATTCCGAGTGCCCGCCATTCAAATTCAAAATAAATCGAATACAGAAGATACATTAATATGTTTATCTATAGAATTTATGCCGAAGCCGTGTAAGGCAAGGTGTTCAGCTTTAATGATGCGTGAAAACTACGGTTTTGTGGATTGGAATCCTATGATTGTCGGTTTCTGCATCTCAAGAGCCCTACCATTTGTCCCACTACATACTCTGAATCATCTTACTTCGTACCCTAAGGGTGAAACCTAACCATTTTCCCCCCATTATTACATATGCTAGTGGATTGTGGTGATTTTCTAGTTTGCAGGTTGAATTTTCTTTTGCCAACTTTGTCTCGAATTTCGATATTGACAAATACTACAAATGGTAGTGATTTTGTAACTGGTATGTTGGCAGTTGAGACAAATATCGACATTATTTGTCAGTACTGGAGTTCCATGAAATTGAAATTGTACTAGATTTCTGAGCCAGTAACTGGAAGCTAGTGTAATTTGAACATACTAATAATTAATTAATATCAGTATTAACATTAATACATAATAGTTATTTTATGTGTTGTGTTGTGGTTATAATTCAAGACTATAGTCAGGTAAGTTTTCGGAGTTAGTACTAATAATTTCATGTGGTCAAACAAAATACATTTTTAGGTTAGGTCTCGTGAGTCAAATGTTTAGTCAAACCAATGAATTTCGTACTGCCAGACAAAATACTTGACATGTTGATCCCTTTCCCGTATAGTTTGCCTACGAAAAAATGTTACAAATTATTGAATTATTTAGAATAAACTTCCAACATAAAGTACGGTAAGTAAATAAGTCATTTAGTACGTAGGGTCGTGTGATATCTGGTAACAGTTGGCAATACTGACAAGACGGCAATATTAGCTGTTTAGGAACTGTTCTTATGTGACCCTCACTATAGTCCCGTCGCTGTTATTTCCGGCAGCCAATCACGGTGCAGGTCGGCTACATTTAAACGTGTGCGTCTTGTGATTCGCTGCTGACGACGTTATGCACTTCCTAAGGCTCGATAAATACTCAATATAATCCCCCGCCATTTTGGATCTTTCGTTGGCGTTCGCAGAAAGGACACGAGGACGTTATTTGCCGCTCAATTATTTGCTGAATTATATTGCGTTTGATTTATTATCATAGGAGCTACGACATGATAATGTTTAACGGTGTGGCAAATAGATTCCTCGTCTGGTAGCTCGGCAACGAAAGAACAAAAGAACCTAGACTTTATAGAGCCTTCATTTCTAAGGCGTAAGCAAAGAGGGGGAGTCACGCCGGAAATAACAGCGATGCGACTATAGTGATAAAGTGAAAAGAGTTCAACACAGACACAGGGTGAAACCCCACTGGGTTATGAAAACCTTCAACAGATAACCACTGTAAATGTGTTCTAAATATATCTAGAACTGTTAATCTTACAGTGCTCTATTCTTTAGCGTTTAAATTCCAAAGTCTCCAGCACAGCCACAGCTCAGAGAGCTGCAAGTTTCTCTGTGAGGGAATAGAGTTCGATTCCCTGCGGCAGGGACGCCACAGTTTGTTTGCACTGTTGGAGGAAATCTATGTACAGATAATTAATTTTTTAGTCCTACAGAATTCTCAATTATGGTTATTATTTGTTTTATAGCCAGCCAATTCATTCCACCATTGCTATATCATCACCGCCTCCAGGGATGTGCGACAACCTGACTAGCCCGTATAGATTATTCTCATTGGTCCACAAGAGGGGTTTCATGGCTGATCGGCTTCAAAAACAGGAGGGACTGAGAAAGAAATCTATGTCGTGAACCTCCTGGCTTTACTTCATTCCCGGAGAAAAACATGATAAGTATTTTATCGCCCTTTAAAATTCATGAACCAGTGAACGTTAGATCCAACGACAAGCATGCTAACTGCAAGACCACCATCTCCATTATATTTTCAAATACAGATATGAGTAATTTCCTTATACTAAAATTTCTGGACTATTTATATCCTGATAGTGACGGAATATATAAAATTATTTGGTAATTCTCCAGAAAACATACACCGAAGAACTCATAGTTTTCTTTTGTTTGACAGGCTTCTGTGAGGTGTATAAACATGTAGTTTTAGTTTGAAGCCACGAGTACCTTCTATAGTAATGTCACAAGAGATCCCGAGTGACATTTATTAAGGTTATTTCGTGAATAAAATAAAAATGTAAATAATACATCCCTAAAATTCGCTTACAAAATGTTAATTGCATATTTATGAATACCTAAATTCAGACATTCTAAACTCGAAATAGATGAATAACGATTACTGCAATAAAAAAACTGACTGTTATTTAGCAATCCCAATTGAGAAAAGCGAAATACAGGTTTAAAAATGTTAATTACACATACTACGCTTTTCCCTTGTTATTATAACAGAAATACATTTTCATTATCTGCTGAAATCATAATTTAATTTAAACATTTTATAGTATAATTAAAAATAACCTGATTAATACATTAATTAAATGAACAATTGTTATGAAGGAGTGTCATTTTCTTTAGATACAATGGACATGGAATAAGAAGATGAAGATGTGGGTGTAAAAGTAGAATTTCGCACTTTATTTAATACAATGGATTCATGCTAATCGATTTACGTGTAAACAGTTAACGACACTGATTAAACAAAAGAATGACCATGCGATAAATTGATAGTGATAAATCTAACTGCAGAACATTACACTTCATTGACCGAAAATGGAATGACGTCGTATAAACGAAATAATCAACATAAAAATCGTTTGATACTTACCTGTATGTTGTAATACACTGTTGTAGCATTCTCCCTCTACTTGTCACTAATTACTTACAAAACATGCGAGAAGTCCAGAACGAATTATGAATCCTCGAATTATTAGGAAATGGTCCGTTTTCTCAGTATTGCGTCCTTGACCTCTCGAGTGTTATAATAAGGCAACAAGTAGGCAGGGGGGCCTACAACAGTGCATTACAGTATACAGGTAAGTATGATATAATTTCTATGTTGAAAGTACAGTGTGTCCACAGAAACATTCTGTGATTATGAACTGCTATAATTTTGTAACTAAGCGATTTACGAAATTCATATCGGTGTCATTAGAAAGAATGGCTCAAAGAATTTCAGGGGATGTGTATTTGTAATTATTATTCGAAAATAATAGATGGCACCAAAAAAAAAAAAAAAGACTCTGTTCCCGCTTTTTCGTTTGTCACTGTGGCATTGTTGGATAAAAAAGAAACAAATTGTGTTAAATGGTGTGAATGTTTATATTTCAATTCAGTGTGAATTCTATAGCATTTAGAGAGTTAGCCGAACCCGCAGGAACGTATACCTTATTTTATTTCAAGGAGTGCAGTTCGGTGTTCAAAGGAGCCACCGAACTGCACTCCTTATAGTTGGCGTGTAATGGAATACCATAGCACTCGGAGTGTAGTGAGAGTTCAGCGTGCCTTCAGACGGGAGTTTCAACATGCGGCACCTACTGACAGACGATTCTGAGATGGTACAATACACACACCTGTCCACATCTGTGGAGAAACGGTCAGCGCGTCTGGCCGCGAAACCAGGTGGCCCAGGTTTGATTCCCGGTTGGAGCAAGTTACCTGGGTGAGGTTTTTTCCGGGGTTTTCCCTCAAACCAATATGAGCAAATGCTGGGTAACTTTCGGTGCAGGACCACGGACTCATTTCACCGGCATTATCACCTTCATCTCATTCAGACGCTAAATAATCTAAGATGTTGATAAAGCGTGATAAAAAAATAACCTACACACCAACTACGTTCCTGTTGGTTCGCCATAACTCTCTAAATGCTGCAGAATTTACACTAAGTTAAAATGTAAACATTCATATCATTTAACACAATTTCTTTCTATCCAACAACGTCACGTGCACACCCGTGGAGTAACGGTTAGCGCGTCGAGCCGCGAAACTAGGTGGCCCGGTTCGATTCCCGGTCGGGGCAAGTTACCTGGTTCAGGTTTATTCCGGGGTTTTCCCTCAACCCAATATGAGCAAATAAATGATGGGTAACTTTCGGTGTTGGACCCCGGACTCATTTCACTGGCATTATTACCTTCATCTCATTCAGACGCTAAGTAACCTAAAATGTTGATAAAGCGTCGTAAAATAATCTACTAAACTAAAATAAAAAATAAAAAAAACGTCATAATGGCAAGCGAACGACCAGAAACATTTTTTTTCTTATGGTGCCATGTATTATTTTTAAGTAGGTTATTTTACGACGCTTTATCAACATCTAACGTTTTCCACCAACAATTAGAATTACATATATTACAGAATATTTTTGGCTGCAAACTGAAACCACGCGTTTATCATTATATGCATACCATAGAAGCTAGTGGAAAAAATAAAAAATAAAAATAAAAAATAAACGTCACAATGGCAAGCGAACAAGCAGAAACATTTTTTTTTCTTATGGTGCCATCTATTGTTTTTTAAGTAGGTTATTTTACGACGCTTTATCAACATCTAACGTTTTCCACCAACAATTAGAATTACATATATTACAGAATATTTTTGGGTGCAAACTAAAACCACGAGTTTATCACTATATGCATACCATAGAAAAGAGTGAAAAAATAAAAAATAAAAATAAAAATACCGGTAAACGTCACAATGGCGAGCGAATGAGCAGAAATATTTCTTTTTCTTATGGTCCCATTTATTGTTTTCCACCAACTATTAGAATTACATAGGCCTATATTACATAATATTTTTGGCTGCAACTAAAACCACGAGTTTATCATTATATGCATACCATAGAAGCTAGTGAAAAAATAAAAAATAAAAATAAAAATACCGGTAAACGTCACAATGGCAAGCGAATGAGCAGAAACATTTTTTTTTCTTATAGTCCCATTTATTGTTTTCCACCAACTATTAGAATTACATAGGCCTATATTACATAATATTTTTGGCTGCAAACTAAAACCACGTGTTTATCACTACATGCATACCACAGAAGCTTGTGGGGAAAAAAATAAAAATAAAAATAAAAAATAAACGTCACAATGGCAAGCGAACGAGCAGAAACATTCTTTTCTTATGGTGCCATCTATTGTTTTATAAGTAGGTTATTTTACGACGCTTTATCAACATCATCTATTGTTTGCCACCAACAATTAGAATTACATATATTACAGAATATTTTTGGCTGCAAACTATAACCACGTGTTTATCACTATATGCATACCATAGAAGCTAGTGGGGGGGGGGGACAATGAAATTGCGCCTCCTTCAGTATCGCTTTTCTGGAGAAGTAACTTTTAATTTTATATTGCTCCCGTTCCACTGTGCTTCATTTGTATGTTATTATTTTAAGAAGGAGGAAAACCACTTTCATTATAAATCATTTTTTAAGAAATTCAAATAATAAATTGCCTAACTCCATCTGCTAAGTCCACACCTGTGGAGTAGTGGTCAGCGCGTCTGGCCGCGAAACTAGGTGGCCCGGGTTTGAATCCTGGTCGGGGCAAGTTACCTGGTTGAGGTTTTTTCCGGGGTTTTCCCTCAACCCAATACGAGCAAATGCTGGGTAACTTTCGGTGCTGGACCCTGGACTCATTTCACCGGCATTATCACCTTCATCTCATTCAGACGCTAAATAACCTAAGATGTTGATAATTCATCGTAAAATATAACCTACTGTACTCTAACCACGAGAAAGTCTCCAGGGAATGAAACGAAGCGGGGTGATGCTGTGAATGAATGTTGATGTCATAAGATGTCATAAGGTCACACACGTGGGTACTCGTATCTCTAGTGGCTAGCTCTCACAGCACAAACAATAACACTGATATACACATTTTTATACTACCCTAGTTACAAAATTATATCACGGTTAATCTCCTGGTCTTTTAATTCCTCCATACAGGAAATAACATATGCAGGAGAGCGCATGGTTTTTAAACTGACGTTATAACTCTAATATTATCTATCTACTTCGCTCCAATAGATGACGCAATAGTAAGCACATTCCTTTCACGGTTTATCTCCTGGTTGGAGAACAGTATATTACAGAATAATTTTGGCTGTAAACTAAAACCACGTGTTTATCACTACATGCATACCACAGAAGCTAGTGAAAAAAAAAAAAACCAATGAAATTGCGCCTCCTTCAGTATCGCTTTTCTGGAGAAGTATATTTTAAATTTATATTGCTCTCATTCCATTATTCTTCATTTGCATGTCATTATTTTAAGAAGGAGGAAAATCATTCTATTATAAATCATTTTTGAAGAAATTCAAATAATAAATTGCCTAACTCCATCTGCCAATATTGTATATCGAAGCAATACACATTAACAGAAACATATTCCGAATTAGACCTGTTTCACAATTTACATATCTGCAGTGCTTGGAAAAAGTGACATAAGTCAGTTTCCACAAACCTTTTTTGATAATTTATTGACAACTTACACTGGTTTATGTCGATTTGATTTTTTTCTGTATGAATTATTGTACTTACTTACTTTACAAATGGCTTTTAAGGAACCCGAAGGTTCACTGCCGCCCTCACATAAGCCCGCCATCGGCCCCTATCCTGTGCAAGATTAATCCAGTCTCTATCATCATATCCCACATCCCTCAGATCCATTTTAATATTATCCTCCCATCTAAGTCTCGGCCTCCCCAAAGGTCTTTTTCCCTCCCGCCTCCCAACTAACACTCTATATGCATTTTTTGATTCGCCCATACGTGCTACATGCCCTGCCCATCTCAAACGTCTGGATTTTAAGTTCCTAATTATGTCAGGTGAAGAATACAATGCGTGCAGTTCTAAGTTGTGTAACTTTCTCCATTCTCCTGTAACTTCATCTCGCTTAGCCCCACATATTTTCCTAAGCACCTTATTCTCAAACATCCTTAACCTATGTTCCTCTCTCAGAGTGAGAGTCCAAGTTTCACAGCCATACAGAACAACCGGTAATATAACTGTTTTATAAATTCTAACTTTCAGATTTTTTGACAGCAGACTAGATGATAAAAGCTTCTCAACCGAATAATAACACGCATTTCCCATATTTATTCTGTGTTTAATTTCCTCCCGAGTGTCATTTATATTTGTTACTGTTGCTCCGAGATATTTGAATTTTTGAATTATTGTATTGGTAGAAATACTTATGTATTTTTTTTCCAAGCGAACAGATGTCCCGTAAGTTGTCAATAAATTATCAAAAAAGGTTTGTGGAAACTGACTTGTGTCACTTTTCCCGAGCACTGCAGATATAACGCTAAATGATTAAAATAATTGACACAACACTGAGTCAAGCATTCTATAAATGTACTGATAGTCCTGATCTTTTGACAGTAAATCCCGCGACAAGAGCAGAAGGAAGTGAGATGGCAAAACAGCGAAGAGACTATTTTAAAACCGCATGATACACATTTCCGGAGATAAATTTCATCGACACACACACTCACACACAAACACTAGGAGCAGGCAGGGATTTCCCAGCAGCTCACCCCGGCACACACGACACGGACAACAGCAACAGCAGCGGCGCAGCACCGCGCACTCCCGGAGTCTCCACTGACAACTGAGAGAGGCTTCGCCGTCGTCTTCCAGTCTCTGCATCTGGTTTGGTGCCGCCCGGCCCCTCCAGCCCGCCCGCTGCTGGCCTTAAGGTCTTGAAACTACGAAGGACACGCCGCTGACTTTCTTGCCGAGGTACTAGCTCTACAAAAAGCATCGCTCATTCATTTACAACCGCGCCTGACTCCAAGAATGCACAACCGCAATTCGATTTCTGTAAACTATGTCGAAGCCAGTGAAGTGTAGAGGCTGGGACGGGAAACGTCACTCTCAGAGAGCTTAGCTACTCCCGCTACAGTTGCTGTTGTACTCATGTTGACTACTCTGTTTACAATACGAGTTTCCCACCCCTGTGTAAAGGTGAAGATTCTAATTTACATGCCACAAAAGCATGGCCGCACTACGCTTGGATCGCTTTCACCTCTGGAGAAGACCCGGTACTCAATTTGAGAAGAGGCTGGGTGAACCTCGAGGCCCCGGGCAATGAGAAAAATCCCACCACCACCCGGAATTGAACCTGAGGCCTTCCAGTACACAGCCAGTTGCTCTACCAATTGAACTATACGGCGCCTCCTCTAATGTGCACATCATCAGGAGTAACTTTACTATAAGTGATCATGATATGATTTGCTAACCGACTGAAAAAAATCGCCCTACCCAAATCTCCCGGCTTAGTTGCCTCATGAGTAGGGACCGGATTTTTATGTAACTACATATTATATTCCTTTCAACCTAACCGTATATAAATAACAAATCTTTGCGAATCTTGTAACTACCATTAATATATTAAAATTTGATACTACATATTTTTACATATTTACTCCACATTACATATTAAGGCTTGATATTACATAAATCTACATATTTAGAGATTTTATTCATTTTTACTTCTCTGAAAGGAAAAATAAACTTCTGCTGAAGAAGTTTACAATTTGAAATACACAGATTTACAAAGCCTTTTTACCTATCCAAGAAAGGGTGTATTTCGGGACGAAACATAACATCCTTAGTTCCAGAAAGTAATACAGGCACTCATCCCATACTGTAAATATGAGTGAACAAAAGGCAAACTTTCTCATACTTCTTGTATTGTAAAAATCACTCAGAAAGTAGCGTTGCCTTCATGCGGTGGATGGGACGAGGACGACATGATTTGTCTCGAACTATAATTGTTCTGCACACGTCTTAACAAGCCGTTCTCATGCAATTTGGAACCTTACCCACCCTCTTCCTAATTCTTCCAGGGAAAACCATTGTCAAGTCTGACATGAGACTTTCAGATTATTGCTTGACCTCTTTATTTTATATTTAGTGACCTATACGGAAATGGGATTTTCCGAGCAATTAGAAAGTATGGTTCTCGGCTGGAATAATCCTATCCTTCTGAATGAGACAGGAATGTCACTTTTCAAACAACAGTTTGTAAATGCCTATAGTTTGAGGTTTTAGTCAGTAGGTACTTTGTTTCTTACAGGGAGCATCTAAAATCAGGGTTGTTGTAATTTAACCCGACCCAAAAAAACCCTTCTTACAGGGAGCATCTAAAATCAGGGTTGTTGTAATTTAACCCGACCCAAAAAAACCATATGGGTTTTTTTTAAAAAAACCCTTCAATAAAACCCGACACAAAACCCAAAAAAAAACATATATTTATTTCTCGTAATTTAATCAACATATAAAATATTACAAAAAGGTGCATCATATTTATTTACTATAACAATTTGTCAGCAGAAGTTATTAATTAGGTAATGTTTCATTATAAAGAAAAAATTACTTTCATCAACACGGTGTTTTATTGTAGAATGGTATTAATATTAACTACATCACAATTCAGTCCTCCTTAACATGCAGAAATCTGTAGATCTTCACTAATTTCTCAGCTTTTTCCTCTCCTAACTTATTTCTTAACTTTGACCAAACAAGCTCATAGGTGGAGAAGATTCTCTCAATGGATGCAGTGCTGGCAGGGCAAGAAATTAAACTTTTCACAAAGCTAATAAATCCTGTTGGCAAGTTCCCCTTTTTTGTTGTTTTCAATTCCATTATTTTCCACCATTTTTTGGACTGAACTGTTGTACAACTGCGTCAGAAAACATAGTAGCAGGAAAATAATCAGAATCAGCAATCCTAAAAGACATAACACTTGTCACCCACTCTGGATGAATCTCTGTGAGCCAATTTTCTGCACTTTCCTCTTGATCTGCAGTTATTCTTGCCCCTCTGAATCGTGGATCTAACATATTAGCAAGATAGTGGAAGGGCAGGCTGCCAACTTAAGAATATTTAATAATAATTTACCGATCTTTGCTTATTTAATTTACCAGTTTTTGCTCATGAAAGTAGTTCTTAGAATATGTTGGTGTTCTGAATCACTTAGTCACGAAATTGAACTATTTAATACCCATTAGAGAAAAACCCAATAAAACCCAAAGAAACCCATAAAAACCCAGTAAAACCCACTGGGTTGGGTCTTTTTTTAAATACCCGGGTTTTTCTCAACCCTGTCTAAAATGCATGTGTCCCACATCTCCTCTTATTTTCTCCTAATCCAGTAAAGCGAAACAGTGCTTGCAGTACTGTTGTGTCATTCATTTCACTCAGTTCTCTAGTTTCAGTACTTCCAGTATAAAGTGCAAGTGAGTTTATCTGCTGCTTTTAACTAAATAAAATGGCCGCTGTATCTTCAACCCTAACGACAAAAATAAAATCATGGATTACAATGGGCGAAGCTCTCACTACAGATGGAAAAATAGTAATGTGTTACGTGTGCGGTAAAAAAGTCGTGTACTCTATGAAATCACAACTGGAGAGTCTTACCTATCCTATACCTACCAGATATTGATATTAAATATTTTCATGATTTTACATATTTTGGTACATATTCGGCTTAATTTTCTTACATAAATACGTACATATTTCACACCTTGATATTACATAAAAATCCGGTCCCTACTCATGAGTGATGACTTATTGATGTAAATGAGGTTCAAACCTGTCTTCGAACAGTTGACTCAACAACTACGGTCTTATCCACTATTTACACATTTTCTGATGTGAAAAACTATCAATAAGGCCAAATAATGCTATTTAAAAATGTAATCTAAATATGACCTAAAATTAATTAAAATATGAATTTATTCATATGACCAGTAAAACTGCAATATCTTTAGCGTAAAGTTTGAAAATTTGCATAAATTAACTTAAATGTGTAAATACAAGTTTGGGGAAAATTATGTCAAGTTGTTGAAATTAGGGCCTTAATAATATATAAAACTGAAACACTTGTCCTACAATCACTCTTTTCAATAAAAAAAGACGCCTAGATTCGAAAACAGATCACTTTTACGAGACAACTCTGTGTTAAGAATGAATTTCATAATGTAGATGTCAACTTAAGAGTTTAATTATAATAACAACTTTCATGTGTAAAAATGAAGAAAAAGTTGTAAATTACCTAGTTGACTGGTTTTGACTTCGTATCAGTCATCTTTAGAACTAGTGACGTCCTTGTATCTTCCGGTTTCTTCCGGTGTTTGTGTTTGGTAGTGTGGAGTCACATAGGGTTATACTGGGTGTTCAGTTTAAAGTGTGTCATGGCTCGCTATATGCCGTCACGTGGCTAGTCGATGAGCCTAGGGAATTCAATCTTCCTACACTTCCGCAGAGGTGTATTACTTATCTGCCAGAGAAGTTGCCTAGCAAGTACGGCGTTCATTCAAAAGAGTACTTACCGATACGTACGGTAACGCCGGTAGTGGCAGGAATGTGAACTGTTTCGAAACATGTACTGAGGTGAGTTTTTTCTTACTGTCGGGATATGGAGAGAGGGTTAAGACGATTACTTACGTATTTGTTGACATTAACTTCGACGGTCAACATGGACACGGAGCATTTGATTTGTATTGTGGAATGTTGCCGTACGCAACCGATGATAACAAATACCCTGCGTACGACTTGGCCGCGCAAAACACAGTTCGAAAGAGGTTATGGTAGCATACAGACTGTACAGACCGCCATCTGTTGCTACGACGTTCAAGTTATACTGTACACGTTCTCAAGTTCAGATTGAACGCCTTGATTAATAGGCAACCCAGTAGTTCTGAAGATGACTGATACGAAGTCGAAACTAGTCAACAAGATAATTTACCACTCAGTTTTCATTTTAACACCTGGAAGTTATTATAAATGGCTCATTTGCAGAATTTGTATAACAAATGATGGGTGAACTCTGGGTGAAAAGAGTTCACCCACGCGTAACAAATGTTTTCACAACCGAAACGGAATTTCTATCAATAAAGAGGACCTGTCCTGTGTTTCATACCTGTTGAGCATTGGACTTGAAAATGATTCAAATGAATAGTTTATATAATTTTACAATAACTGTACGTTGTCTTAAGCATAGGGGTCTGGGGATATACTGGGCTGCTCATTCAATTTCTCTTAATTTTATGCACGAAACGAAATTAAGAGAAAATGATTGAGATAGATTTAATGTTCATGACATTTTATAGTTTTGATTTTAAATAAAGAACTATTAATTCTTCACCAAAATGTATTTCATGCGCATTATTCTTGCATAAATTGTCTTTTGGATACAATGTGAACTAAATCCGTCTAGTGGTTTAGGAGAAATCGATGCATAACAGATGTTATTCTTAAAAATCAATCAATTTCTTTGTTATCAATGATTTTAAAAATTGTATTTCTACGAAAATCTCGAATATACACAATGAATCGTAAGTAATGCAGATAATTTCAGAGGGTTGTTCTTTGAGCTATTTCAAACAAAAAAGTTTAGTACAATTTTACTCGTTTTTCCTTCCTTTTCGAGATAAAAATTGTTTTATACGAAATATTTCACAGCATGTTTTGGGAAAGTCATTGATGTAATCCCCAATATGCTCAGTCAATTTAAGACAGCAGTGTATTATGATCACAAGTGATTTAAATAATTTAAGTTTTGTCCTTCAAATGTGCAGAAATTTGATCCGAACAATCATAACTTTTCATTCTAAAAGGAACTTTAAATGTTTAATGAAAGAAGCCACGTATGTCAAATATCTGGGTATCATTATTGATCAGAATTTAAAATGGCCTCATCACATTACTTATCTTTGTAAGAGGCTTCGTAAAACAATTTATAAATTCGTTAACCTTCGATGCTACTTACCTATTAGAGTTCTACGAAATGTTTATTTGGCCATTATTCAGTCTATCATTCAATATGGTATAATTGTTTGGGGTAGAAGTACAAAAATTAATCTTAGTCCGTTAAATTTACTACAAAAACGAATAATTAAAATTTGTTTGAAGAAACGTTTCAATTATCCAACTAAATTAATTTATTCTGAATTTAATGTATTTAATATTGAACAAATTTATAAGTATACGCTGTTAAAATTTTATCATAAAAATCGTAATAAGTTTGTATTACAGACACACAATTATGACACAAGACGAAATATTAATTCAACATTAGTAGAACCTGCTGGTCTAAAGCATAGCATAAATTTTGGCCCTCGGTTATACAATGCTTTAACTAAATTACACCCAGAACTTCTAACATGTAACCCACTAACATATAACAAGAAAATTAGAAACGTGTTAATATCTTCAATTTGATTAAATAAATTTATGTTCTATGTGTATCAATTAATCAACCTATATTATATTTGTATTCTATAATTTTGAAATATATATTAGTCCTACTTTTCACGTGCGATATTATTCTTCTATAGTGTTAATATTATATTATATAATTGCATTGCCGCTGTAATTATATTTTAGTTCCTATTTTATTTTACTTATTTATTTATATTATTATTTTTTATTTTAATATTATATCTGAACTGCGACCGAGCACGAGCGCTGCTCATTCGGTCTCAAATTTTGTTAATACTACTGTATCTTCTTTTTATATTGCTTGTATTATTTTATTTGTATTTCTCTTTGTTTGTTTTCTAATTATATTTCTTTATTCTGTATATTTGAAATAAATAAAATTGAAATTGAAATGTTACATTTGTTGGAATCAAATTTCTGATCTCAGTTTGTTTTTGTGGGTGAAAAAAATTTTTCTTTTCATCTATTTTTATCCAAAAAGAGAGGAATAATCGATATTTTGTGAAAAAAATTATTTCAGATTAGATTTTCTGAAACGATTCCAATTATCATTGGGATATCGATAAGGATACAGGCCAAGCAATGTACTGTACTCTGCTCCAACCACGAGAAAGTCTCCGCCGGATGAGACGAAGGGGGGTAATGGTGTGAATGAATGTTGATGTCATAAGGTCACACACGTGGTTACTCTTATCTCTATTGGCTAGCTCTCACAGCACAAACCATAACATTGATACAGACATATTACCCTAGTTACAAAATTAGATCACAGTTAATCTCCTGGTCTTTTAATCTCTTCATACAGGAAATAACATATGCAAGAGAGCGCATGGTTTTTAAACTGGCGTTATAACGGTAATATTATTTATCTACTTCGTTCCAATAGATGAGGCAATAGTAAGCACATTCCTTTCACGGTTGATCTCTGGTTGGAGAACAGTATATTATATTGCTAGACATTCCAAATGGACTCATTCCAGCGGAAAAGGTTTAAGGGACAAAACTGAAATTATTTCTATAATTTATTATCATAATACACTTAACTTACTTACTTACAAATGGCTTTTAAGGAACCCGAAGGTTCATTGCCGCCCTCACATAAGCCCGCCATAGGTCCCTATCCTGTGCAAGATTAATCCAGTCTCTATCATCATATCCCACCTCCCTCAAATCCATTTTAATATTATCCTCCCATCTACGTCTCGGCCTCCCTAAAGGTCTTTAATCCCTCCGGTCTCCCAACTAACACTCTATATGCATTTCTGGATTCGCCCATACGTGCTACATGCCCTGCCCATCTCAAACGTCTGGATTTAATGTTCCTAATTATGTCAGTGAAGAATACAATGCGTGCAGTTCTGCGTTGTGTAACTTTCTTCATTCTCCTATAACTTCATCCCTCTTAGCCTAAATATTTTCCTAAGAACCCTATTCTCAAACACCCTTAATCTCTGTTCCTCTCTCAAAGTGAGAGTCCAAGTTTCACAACCATACAGAACAACCGGTAATATAACTGTTTTATAAATTCTAACTTTCAGATTTTTTGACAGCAGAGTAGATGGCAAAAGCTTCTCAACCGAATAATAACAGGCATTTCCCATATTTATTCTGCGTTTAATTTCCTCCCGAGTGCCATTTATATTTGTTACTGTTGCTCCAAGATATTTGAATTTTTCCACCTCTTCGAAGGATAAATCTCCAATTTTTACATTTCCATTTCGTACAGTATTCTGGTCACGAGACATAATCATATACTTTGTCTTTTCGGGATTTACTTCCAAACCGATCGCTTTACTTGCTTCAAGTATCATAATACACTGCTCTCTTAAATTGACTGAGCATGTTGGGAATTAAATCAATGGTTTTTTCAAAACACGTCATGAAATATTTCATGTGAAACAATCCTTATCTCGAGAAGGAAGCAAAAACGAGAAAAATTGTTTTAATTTTTTTGCTTGAAATATCTCAAAGAATAACTTCCTGAAATTAATGCCATTGCTTACAGATCACCTTGTGTGACAATATTAAAATTTCTCTTTATACTTCGTACAATGATTAAGTAAAAGTATGAGTAATGTCATGTTCACCTTGACCTCTGAATTATTGTTACGAATTGTTATGTTATGTTTTATTTAACGACGCTCGCAACTGCATAGGTTATATCAGCGTCGCCGGATGTGCCGGAATTTTGTCCCGCAGGAGTTCTTTTACATGCCAGTAAATCTATTGACATGAGCCTGTCGCTTTTAAGCACACTTAAATGCCATCGATCTGGCCCGGGATCGAACCCGCAACCTTGGGCATAGAAGGCCAGCGCTATACCAACTTGCCAACCAGGTCGACTTGTTACGAATTATCAGTACAGATTTCAGAGAGAAGGTTTATGTCAACAGACCATACTTGGTCTCTGAGATCACGGGCAGGACAAAGTGGTCTTCGAGTAGTTGATGTCACAATTCGCAATTTGAAAGCAAGCTAAGTGAACGCATTTGTAAAATAGCTTTTCCGTGTATCGTTACCTTCAACATCATTTCGAGGCGGTTCCAGCAGTTGTTCTTGAAAAGGTCGGAAAACAAATATACTGCAAAAAAATAAACGAGTCAATGAAGCAAGTATGAACACGACCTGAAAGTTCAATGGGCCATATCAACGTTTGGCAATGGAAGTCATCCAACAAACTGTAACGTAATTTGCAGAAATGAACTGCAGGACATACGCGTTTGTAGTCCACTTGTCAGTTTCCATGACGACCTGTCTCGGTTCCTGTAATGCTGTTTACTGTGTACTAGCTGTACGAACAGCAATAGAGATTGTATTAAATTTGAAAGTCTGGTAATAATAATAATAATTTATTTAATCTGACAGGATTAAGGCCACAAGGCCTTCTCTTCCATCCTACCAGATAGCACATATAAATACAAAAAAGAAATACAAACACTGATGAAAATGATACAAATCAAGTTAAAGCCCTATAGAGGGTCAACAGAGTCAAAAGTACATTATAGAGCTCTCATCGAGCTAATACAACGAAAAGAAAGAAAACAGAGATAGCAATGATGATATTGATAACTGACAATAATAATAATAATAATAATAATAATAATAATAAATACATTACATATTAATTTTCAATTTTACAACAGCATAGTTACAATATTTACTATATGTCATGGGTTAAGGTGAAGTTGCGCAACCTGACATATGTTCAACAAACAATTCCAAGAACTAGAATGTGATTTTTTAATTTAAATTTGAATTTTGATATTGTCCGACAGTCTCTGACGTGGTCAGGGAGAGAATTCCAGAGGCGTGGAATAGATAGTCCTGTAAAATATGAGTTTCTTTTCAACGTTTTCGACTTGTTGGCTCTCATGAAATGTTCTCTACTCTTATATTGTTATTTACTGTTGTTCGAAGTCTGTATCAACATTCCAGAAATCATTTGAACTAGTAGCATGTGCGATATACAGGGTGTCTCCAACCTTTAGGGTCAAAATTATACAGATGGTAGAGGATTCTAAAACTGAGCATCTTCATATCAGGAACCAGAGGTCGGAAATGCATATTTCAGGAGCTATAAGGTCTTGAACAAGTAGTAAGTTTGAAGAACATTTTTGCAAGCTGCTTTAATTTTTTACACACATAAACAACTTACATTTCATAGCAGTTGTTTAAAGTGGTGATCACCAGCCTTGATACATCGAGAACAATGCATGTCTTTTGTTCTATTCTCTTAAATGAAGGGTTCAGAGCCATAGTGGGCCAAGCGCCATTTATTAAAACGGGAGAACGCGGGGGTTAAAGTTAAGTAAATACCATAGTTTAATGAAGATTGACATATCATGTAGTTTCAATGTGCGTACTTTATAGTACTTGCTATATGTTTAATTAAACTATGGTAGTCACTTAATTTTAACCCTTGTTTTCTCCATTTTCAATAAATGGCGCTTGGCCCACTATGGCTCTGAACCCTTCAAACATCCCCGGTGTCTATTGTACAAAGAGGCAGGCAGGTAGGAATCTGTTGGCCGGGTGATCTTGTAGGCCTTTATGAAGTGGGCAGTGTTACAACCACATTCTCTTGCAAACAACAAGATATTTACGGTCTTACTGATAAAAACTCTATATACAGACGTTTAACTGTCTTATACTTATACAATGAGTAGCTCATTTATAAGTCGTGTGTAAATTTCTTTACTAATAATCACTACATACGTCGTGTATAACAGTATAACTGTTACACAGCTACGTCATAGTTTCGTCATTACTTCGTTACGAAAGGTAATAGAATATCTGAGGTTCTCTACTGGATCCGGTAGAGCGCTCTAGTGTGACGTGTTAAATATCGATAGTACAACTGGCTCTAATCGATTACCACACTACATTTTGGTCAAAGAGTACAAACTACAGCAATATCACAGTCTACTATATAATAGACTGTGGCAATATTATTCTAATAATTCTATGTTCTTTGGTTTGTTCTTCTGTGGTTACAAGGTAAACATCATCATAAAATGACAGTCGATACGAACAGCTGTTAAAGGGGCGGCCATTTTTTCCCCTACATACAACGTTTAAACAAGGGGTTTCGTGTATATAACTACTGCAAAGCAATTCCCATTGTATAGTTACAGCCTGTTTACTCATATACGTCCATAGCTTATTCATGGTTTATTAGTAACGTTTTCTGTCTCAACTCTGCATAAGTCTCGTATAAAAACTATACACGGTTTATTAGTAAGAGTATTAATGTTTTATTTCCAAAACAACATACATCTCATAGCAACAATTTACAGCTCAAAGCAGTTGTTGAAAGTGGCGACGATCTGTCTCAATAAATACATGCATTACGACATATGACATTTTGTAAGCAATAACAAATATCACCATGGAAGAGCCAGGCAGTTGTTTGCTATGAATAGGGCTAGGAAGTTCATGCATTTGCATATATTTTTCCATTAGCTGTAATTAATTGCTGATTAATTACCTTCACGAATTTTCAACACTGAAGCTTATCAAATCAAATTTTATGTTGCATATATTTGCATATTTTGCCTTTTTTTCATAAATGCATAATATTTCATGATATTTATATTATTGTGGCATATTTTTGCGTTTAAGCTCATTAAAGCTGATTTTGTATTGCATGAAAATGCATAGTTTGGACTTTTAAAATGAAAGCATCATATTCTATTTCTGAAAACTGGTATTGTATGTAAGTGGGCAAGCACCCGCTGGCAGTGGTATACACAATATAAACAATACACAATAAAATGATAAGCAACACGCAATACAATTATACAATACACAATACAATTTTATACACAATACAATATGAATACACAATACAATTTAACACAATAACAATAAAACATAAATAAAATACCTAATTTTACAATACAACCTACATAATTTATGTATAGGCCCTACATAAATTTTAATAGTCTTTCACTTTACTCTCATCTCACTCACTGTAGTGGCACTATGACGCATTTCACTGACACTATAGAACACATTTAATTGGCGCTATAAATTATCACTGATCGGAACTATTCACTGCACTGTAAAACCATAACTTCACTGATTCACCTCGCTTCACTGATACAACAGTTCAAATAAGTCAAATAATTACACCCTTATGCATACTGTACTTATAAGCAGTACTACATTTAAGCTAAACATTTCTAGTCTAAGGCCCTCTTACACGCTATTTTTAAATAATTTACAATTCAAACCAGGGAAGTAACTCGTCAGGCTAAATAAAATACATGTCACCTTAAAAAATTAAATGTTAAATATCACCTTAATTTTAATTTGTACTTTATACACAACTTTTTAAGTTATTCTTGAATCTCCTTAAGGAAGGACAGCCCTCAAAGACCGCTGCAGGTAGGTCATTCCAATCGTTTATAGTTCTATTTAAAAATGAGAATTTACCTACATCCGTTTTCTGTTTCCTACATTTGATTTTAAAATCATGATCGTTCCTACCATAGCACGTTGGCTTTTCTAACCGAGCCGTTATGTCTACCCATGCTTTCTAACCTAGATTGAATGAAATTATTATATATATTTTTTTACCAGAGAAGTATTGTAGGTTTCGCGGACACCTAGCGAATCTCACGGCACAGTAGTGTGCCGCTCTCAACAATAAATGTAAGTTTAATATCATCTACTATGAACTGTAATTGAGGACCGTTTTTGCAAAACTTGCTAACTGCAAAATGTGCAAAATTGAGATTTTGACGGATTCGTTAACATAAGGCAGGCCTCTACATGATGTTCAAAGCGTCTTAGTAAAATTAGGTTATTTCTCTTCGTTCTAGTGTGTCAAAGTGTGATTGTTTTTTCAAAACTTGCTTCTTTCTGCTATAAGTGAGAGACAGCAAAACTTGCTTACTACAGTGTTTTGCCTCTCCTGTAAAATTTAGTTTTTTCAGTTAGCAAGTTTTGCAAAAACGGTCCTCAATTTTATTTCATTTATTATTATTATTATTATTATTATTATTATTATTATTATTATTATTTATTACTTATTTATTATTTATTTTATTAGTGATATCAAGAAATATTGTTTTGTATTAGTGCATATTTATTGGCATATTTTAAGGTGTTTAAAGGCATATTTGCATGCATATTCAGTAGGTTTTTAAGGCATGAATGTCCTGACCTTAGTTATAAAAATTAAAACAGCTTACAGAAACGTTCCTCACATACAATTTCAAAATCTCGTGACGTCCGAAATATCAATTTTCGACCACTGGTTCCTGATGTCAAAATACTCAGTTTAGAGTTCTCTCATATCTGTATAATTTTGACCCTAAATGTTGGAGACACCCTGTATATAAATTAAATATACCTACTAGTGCAAGGATTCGAATTCAGTTCACTGAACAGAGGGAATACATGCTAGTCATGTACCAGTGCTGCCTACAGTATATCAATTTATTACAAATGACGGAACTTAACCTACTATGTGCCATATGTTCAATATTTTTGTATGGAACATTACAAGTGCATTACCATATTAGGATGAAATAAAATATAGGGCATATCTTTTTTAATGCCTTAAAGAGTTCTGGTTTGTGTAAATATAATGTCAGATAACGAGACTTCTTGATAATTAGGAAGTTTGTGGATTCACTCTGCGGCCTTGACGATGGTCTCCTCAGCTTTATCTCAATTTCTTCTGCAGACACTGAACATTCATTTCTCTTTGTCCTCAAGTCACCCGGCAATTAAGACTGACAGACTAAATACGATACGTCAGATATTGATCGGGATGTCAATTCATCTAAATCGCTCTGAAGGATGGATCAGGACAAGATCTACGTAATTTAACACAGCAGTGACAGAGTTCCTTGTCATTGGAAATCATACAAAGCCGTGCCTTTATTAATACTTAAAGAAGTTGAGAGAGGTTAAACTTTTCATGGACTTGGCTGATACCGCTCATTTAGAGCAAGGATTGCATTTTTTCCATAAAACTAAGAATAACTGCGAACTAAATGTGACTACAGTAAAGTGCATCAATGGTCTGTGATTGTTAATATCTTTATTATACCGGGACATCATTTTATTTTTACTTCAATTTTTATTGTACCTGAGTTTTTTAATGTACTTCACTTCCACCCCTTCTACTAATGAAGTTCCAACTGTCCTCCACACAGAATCAAGGCCGCATATACTAAACAGTACTGAGTTAGTGAGTGTAGTACGTTCCAGAAATATGTTCGCGTTTTCCAGTGACGAAAGAGCTTTCAATATTGAATCATATTTTCGTAAAAGTACTGTCAGTTTGCCTACGTCGCATCCCGATTTCCCTCACCTGCTTCTGTTCACCCCTCTGTAAAAGATGGGCTGTCTTAGCTCTTTTCTGAAAACATTAATTTCTCTTAGGAATTGGACGTTTACGTAATAATATACAACTATTTAAAATAACTTAAATAAAAGGGCCTCGTTAAGTAATTAACTGTCACGTGATTTCCCCCCTTTCTACGATCCTGCGGAATAACCACTTGGACGGACAGTAGATAGCATGTCTGAGTAATTTTATCTGTGCGGGTCGGGCAGAAGTGAAGATCGAATTTACAGTACGTAAGGTACTCTTTTATAGAGTAGGTACAGAATTATTTCAACATGAGTTACTAGTACGAAGGACGAAACTGGCAATTGGAATTAGATGCAATAGTCTTTAGTGCGATAATATTCACAAAAGAACTGAAGCCTGTATCGAAATGAACGGCCACCATTTTCAAAAATGTGTTTAAATATTCATATTGTGATTATTTTTCAATTTAACTTCATTCTCTATATTGTACGCTAATGTGCTGTAGACAGTATAATATACACTGCATAATGAATACGTTCGCATAGATAACTCAGTTCGTGAGTAAAAACACTTATTTTTAATGCAATACTGTATTTTGATTAAACAAAAACCTAATGAAAATTATCGAACTCAAAATCGCGATATTTCCTACTTTACGTAAATGGATGAACTACTTTTCTTCCCTCCTATACCTAGTAGAGTGATCTGTTTGTGTGTTACGCCAGTATCATCGAACTCCAGTAGTGGAAGGGGGTAGCAAACTGTGTTTTCGGTTCTCTAAAGGTATATCCAGGTTAATATAAAAAATGTTAGTAAAAATAAAATTCTGTCCCTGTATATCTTGATTACACACTTTTAACAGTTTCTATTACTTGAAAAATATATTTGGGTCATTTGCAAAATTAGTATAACAAATGGACGATTGAGAACGTCAAAATTAAAGTACTATTTAGTGCATATTCTGCATATATTAATATAGTGCAATGTCTCTGCCATAGTAATCAGCAACTGCACATTCACCTTGCTTTACAGCATTCTCTACAAGTATCAATGAATCTTTGATGGCATGGCTAAATGTCAGGTGTGTTTTAAGACAAGACCATGGATCTTTTATAGAAATAGAATTCCTTTATTTTTATATCAGATATTCTTTAAACAGTGCATACGTCTTAGAATAGTAACAGAACTAACTTCAGGTCAAAAATGAACAAATATTTTAAATATCTTTATGCTCGACCATGCCGAAATGTAGTAATTATACACCTGGTAGCAGTCCTTTAATGCATGTCATTAAAGTACACCTACTCATTAAAGTACAGGTCTTCAGCCAATGACAACTCAGCTTACAGGTGTTCAGCCAATGACAAGTCAGCTTTGTACCGTTATAAAACCGCAAGCATCGATTATTCTCGGATATGCAATCGAAAGAGAATTAGCGAAAAGTCACGGAGGCTGGAAATCCATACTGTCGAAGAAGGTTATGTTCTGTTACTATAATTGTAAATAATATTCAAATAAATTCAATTTGTCATCTCGTTTTTCAATGTCGAATTCAATCATCAAGGTTATATCAAGTTTAACGGGATTACATCAAGGTCAATGACATTATTGTTCCTCGGAAAAAATCAATACTTTCGCGTCTGCGCACATCTTACAATTCACGACCTAGAACAAGGTCACTTCCGATCTTGCCAGATACAAATAAAATGTAAGACATCTGAATAATTTCAAATTCGAAATATAGTCGAGCATAAAAAGTCGTATGAAACGCGCCTATAATGGTAATTAAGAAGCTCGTATGAAAATTATGAAACTCGCTTGCGCTCGTTTCATAAACATCCATACTCGCTTCATAATTACTATCATTATAGGCTCGTTGCATAATGTACTATAATATCAGATCTGTTACCTAATACAAAAATAATAACTTGTTCAGTAAGTAACACAACAATTAAAATAGGATGCTAATGAATAAGAACGAAAAGGGAACGGGTTATTCCGAATTCATTTAATATAATTCGTGGCGCAATAGCCCATGTAGGGACAATAAATCTGATATCCTCACGTCCACATGCCTCAGCAGAGGTGAACGATCATACAATCAGAACGGAGGTATCGTGTGGTTAGCACGATTATCCGCTCAGCCGTTAATATATTTCGTTTGGAAGGAAAAACTTTTGTCGTTAAATGACTTATTATTTTACTTCGGGATTTGATTAATTTTTGAAGGGCCGCGGTATTTTGATAGTGCAAAGATAGCATAATCATTAAATCCGTGGCGCTACAGCCCACGAGGGGCCAAGACCGACCAGCCGGCTGCTGGCCTCACGGTCACATGCCGAAGCAGAAGTGGCCACATGCCGAAGCATCCAACCAGAATGGAGGTATCATGTGGTTAGCACGATGAGGCCCCAGTCGTTATAGCTGGTTTGCGTAACCGGATTTCGTTATCTATCGTAGCTCCCCAAGTGCATTACGATGGTGGGTGGGCACCAGTCCCATTCACTGGCCGAAATTTCATGAGAAAATTCCTTCCCCCATAAGGACTCGAACCAGCGCGCATTCCGTAACGCCAGTCCCAGGCAGGATGCCTTAGACCACGACGCCTCGGCACGGGACAGCATAATCATTAGTCTAATAAATTGAGGACTGGATAAATATGTAGCCCTACTAGAGTTACTAAAGGATTTTCGGGAGTGAAATTATCTGGATCTCCCAAATATAATTAAATGCAGAAAAGAAAAGGTAATAAAATCATAAATCAATAATCCATACACACCAAACTGTGTACTGTCTAGTTATCTTCCAAGTTTGAATACAGCCTATTTGCAGCACAGTTAGCAGTAATGAAATCCGAGCTCTAGAACGTAATCTTTCTCCCATGGATGCGTGTTCCTTATCTTGTGTTTGTCCTGTGTAACAAGCGGTGGTCTCGGGGCATGCTGACTACATAGTCGAGGAGTCCTGTTACTTGTGAACGTCTAATGTTGCTTCATGATTCTCACAAGAGTCAAGCCAGAACGCACCACTGTGTCTAATCTTTGAAGAATGTTGATGATCGAGAACGACAATAAATTACAAATAACACTTAAGATTCACAGTGACATCTTGTAAACATTATTCTTTAGCAGAAGAAATTAACAGCTTCACGGACTGGAATCACATCTAACTGAAATGGAAATCTTCCACAATAGTACGACGTAATGGACCTGTATGTATGTATGTATGTATGCCTATTGAGAATCTGAAAACGGGCGAACTATACAGAGGAAAACAATTAGACTCACCGCATTGTTTAAGGCACAAATGGGACACAAAGCATGGACCGACATCAAAAGTAGATTAGTAACAACATCATACTTAGGCAGGGCTAATCATATTAGGAAGTTTAAATGTAGAAAACAAAGAACGGACGTGACAAAATTTTCCTCCGTCTACAATAGTAGACTGGAACAGCTTACCTGCGGCAATCTTTCAGGGTGGTCCTCTCAAAATCAATACATTTAAGGAAAGGTTGAGAAGATTAGATTGAACATGTAACTGTAGGTGCAGTGTAATTATCTAAGTTGTGTCATGTAATTAATTAAGTTGATGTGTAATTAATTAAGATGATATGTAATTAATTAAGTTGATATGTAATTAAGATGATATGTAATTAATTAAGATGATATGTAATTAATTAAGGTGATATGTAATTACTTAAATTGGTAATAGTTGGATGAAATAGAAGTACTTATAAGTTAGGTTTACTTTTGCTTTTGTTTTTATTTATAGTCCTAGGTTTATTGCATCTATTTAGTTACAGTTAGAAGTAAATATAAGTTTATTTTGTTTTTTTTTGTTGCTGTAATTATTGTATTATTGTAATAGTATTATTGTATATTATATATCACTGCCACCGGGTGTATACCCAATTGTAGTGTTAATACATACATACATACATACATACATACATACATACATACATACATATGAATGCAGCTGCCAATAAAATTGTAAGAAAGGAAGGGATCCATCGCTGTGGACCGTAAAACAAGCGAGCCCGGGTTCAAATCCCGGTTGTGACAAGTTACCTGATCGGGTTTTTTTCCGGGGGTTTTCCTTCAATCAGTTGAAGCAGAATTGCTGGGTATCTTTCGGCGTTGGACTGGGAAATTGTGTTTTCTTTCTGTAAATGGCCCCAGGGAAGCTTACTTTCTGCACGGCCTTCGTAATTGCGCTCAGCGGCCAAAATTTGTATAAGTATTTGTTTTGACATTATTAACACGGTGAAAGAAAAAAATAGCTTTTTTTTCTCTGCCCCCCCCCATGAGAATGTTGGCTTGTTAGCGATCGAGAGTCTCGTCGTATGGTGTTAGCACGACGCCGGAAGTGAGGTAATACGAATATGAATAATAGGGCCTATTAAACGTTTTGGAAAAGAAATGAAACGCTTTGTCAGAATCCAATATTGTATATTTAGGCTACATAACATTCACAAGATGATCATTCCACCACTCTCTTCATATGCTCCACATCTCTACTATATTGTATTTCCTTTCCAAACACACCTGCTATTTCAATTAACAGCTATGATTCATTCATTCTTCACGCATGAATGATAGAAGCGATGTACACGTCATGATCTCTACGGGTTCTAAGAAAAAGCGTGTAAGTGTAGCCAGTGCCTTTCTCTTACTATCGGAACAAGATAATTATTATGAATGATCTTACCGTACCAACTAACAAGGTCACATTGAGCAAGCTAACTGCGACCACAGTTCGCTTATTATTCTACAGACACAGAGCTCGTTCCTCGATGTCTCCAGTTCCTTTCCCTCTCCAATGCATACATAGCCGATTAGCTACATATTACACAAATCAGACTTCAGATGCATACAAACAATTATGCAAATCTAGCTTTGAGGTAAAGGTCCCTGTGAAGCAGACTTGAATAATTTCAAAGGAAAAATTGTTCCGGGGCCGGGTATCGATCCCGGGACCTCTGGCTGAACGCACCAGCTCTCTACCGACTGAGCTACCCAGCAACTCCATCCGACACCGTCTCAATTTTTCCCATTATATCCACACACCTCGAGTAAGCTGACGAGATGCCAGAAACCCACATCAAGTTCACACAAACTCTGTGTGACTTGAAATTGTAGTTTTCTGTTAACGTACCTACAGTAACGTAAATTATGCAAATCTGGCTTTCAGGTAGTAGCTCCCTGTAAAGCAGGTTTGAATAACTTTAAGGAAAAATTGTTCCGGAGCCGGGTATCGATCCCGGGACCCTTCGCTTAGCGCGCGAACGCTCTACCGACTGAGCTACCCCAGGAACTATACAATACATGTTGTCGGGTGGAGTTCCTGGGGTAGCTCAGTCGGTAGAGCGTTCGCGCGCTACGCGAAAGATCCCGGGATTGATACCTGATTCCGGAATAGAAGGCGTGAGAAATTGGGTACTTCTTTAATTTGGCCCTAAATAATCTTATGTTTTGAGTTTCATTTTTTATATCGATAGGGAGGCTATTAAAAATTTTTACTGCCATATAACGCACTCCTTTTTGATAGCATGATAGACTTGCCGATGGAGTATGAAAGTCATTTTTTGACGTGTATTTATCCTATGAACTGTTGAATTAGTTACAAAGTTTTCACGATTACATAAGAGGAAGATTATTAATGAAAAGATATATTGACAAGCCATGGACATTATTTGTAGTTTTTTTTTAAATAGTCCTACAAGATTCCCTAGATATGGCACCTACTATTATTCTAATTACTCTTTTTTGTAATAGGAATATATTATTACTATCTGTGGAATTTCCCCAGAATATTATTCCAAAATTCATTACCAAGTGAAAGTATGCAAAGTATATTGTTTTAAGGTATTGATATTTACTATCTTTTGCATAGATCTAATAGCAAAACATGCTGAATTTAGTTTGGGGGTAATTTCTTTAATATGATTTTTCCAATTTAACACATCGATTTTTAAGCCAAGAAAGTTGGTTGTTGTTGTTTTTAATAGAGATATATTGTTAATTAATGTTAATTGGTGATATCTGATATGAGTTGGCAATGCTGAAGAGACGGCCAAATTAGCCTTTTAGGAACTGCTCTTACGTAATCCACTTGCGCTTGCTTTGACATCACTGCCCTAACTCATCAATAAAAACTCTAATCAATGTCTATATATTACAAATTTAAAAAGACAAACACTGGTACAGCTGAATAATACGCTTAAAAAACGAAAAATTGATGATTCTACACTAAATTACCATAAATATTTCATGCTTTTAATAGGCTATTCCTCCGCAGTCTAGTTACAATGGACCCTAATGTCGAGTCTCGCAGCGTGCGTGAGAACTAACTTCATGACACTGAACCCGGAGGAAGATTAAACCTCTAGACTCCTCCCTGGCGCCCTTGACGGTATTTTCATTTTCCCTTGAAATTGCTATAATTATACAGGAAAACGCAACCCGTCACGCACAACCTGTCAGAATAACACGCAGATACATTTCTGTGAGAGTCCGGTGAACTGGCGTATCCAGGTAAAAGGATAATTTATGATTCTGATGTTCACGAAACAAATTCTTCATTCTATTTGCCGTCTTTTACATTCCCATAATATTGTGATGCTCTAAAAACTGATTTTTAAATTTTCACTGAAATGCAGGCTATGTTTTCAGCATCCCTGTGACAAAACATTAATTAGGTCAGTAATACTATATGCTTGTCCTGCTTGGGGACATGCACCTATTACAGTCCGTAAAAAATTACAAGTTTTCCAAAACAAAATTTTAAGATTCATCACAGGACTTCCTAGAGTAACTCCTGTTAGATTGATTCATGAATGAAGTCGACCTGGTTGGCGAGTTGGTATAGCGCTGGCCTTCCATGCCCAAGGTTGCGGATTCGATCCCGGGCCAGGTCGATGGCATTTAAGTGTGCTTAAATGCGACAGGCTCATGTCAGTAGATTTACTGACATGTAAAAGAACTCCTGCGGGACAAAATTCCGGCACATCCGGCGACGCTGACATAACCTCTGCAGTTGCGAGCGTCGTTAAATAAAACATAACATTTTTTTTTTTTTAATTCATGAAGAACTAGAAATTCCGACAATTCAAGAATTTATTTCAAATCCAGCCTTCTGCACGTACACCAAGTCGTACAGCAGCACAAACCCACTAATTTCTTCACTGGGAAATTACAATCCTGCGTTAGATAAACATAAACGACCTAAGAGTGTACTCCACCCTCTAGCTTGGAACGACAACGTACAAGACGAATACCAACTTGAACTCTAAACAACCTGGGTCATCACGTTATTGGCTGCATAGATGCCTTGAATTCTTTGTAACAAATTAATATGTATTTTAATGTACTTGTACTTCAAATTATGATTAAATGACAACCTCCCACCTGAACATATTCCGACCACACTATAGCCAATTGGCTTGTCGTCAGCACGACATCTCATCCTGCTCTAGGTTTTTCCGTGGTTTCCCTTGAGCATTAGACAAATGTCGGGATGAGCCCTAAAAGAAATGGGCCACGGACCACTTCCCTTCCCCCACTCTTTCTCTTCTACTATCACAAAGAACTTGCTAATTTCTTAGATAACAACCCTGAATTATGATAATAGGGGAACATAAATATATTGTAAGTTCACAGGGCTAACGGCTTCGAAGCTGGCTACCTGGTTCTAATGAAGTGCACTGGTAGCAATCTAAAACATGGGGGCACGAGATAGTTACTCTGCCTGCCATTAAAAATTCACTTCACTAAATCCCCAAGGTAAAAAAAAAGCATCCCTGTGTTTTAGGACATGCCGACTGTCTATGTGACCGTCGAGGTACAGCGATTTGTCTTAACTATTCAGTATCTACGAGGCATTTATCCGAAAATGTTCCATATGAAACACATAATGGCGATAAGCAAGAAATCTAGCATAAGACGTAAGGAATTTTTCTTAAATTTGTTTCCTGCATAATTTGAAGATGTAATGCAATGAGTTAACCAGTATGTTACTAGCCTGTACCTAAGTTGTGAAGAAATTAATTCATCATCATCATCATCATCATATCCGTCACGTATTAGACCCTGCAGGATCTGTTACGGTCTCATGCCAGCGCTTTCGTGGTCTTCCCAATTTCCTCTTTCCTCTTGGTACATAAGTAAGAATCTGTTTAGGCCATCTAGTGCGATCCATCCTTTCGACATGTTTTTTTCCACTGAAGTCGATATTCTTGAACATAATTAACTATAGGATCCATTTTGAGTTCCTGCAATATGTCCACATTTTTACGGTGTTCCAGCAAAGAGCATCCCGCTGTTCGTCTCATGAACCTCATTTCAGCTGTCGTCAGCCTTTGCTCATGAGCTTTTCTGATTGTCCATGCCTCGCTACCGTAAGTGAGGACCGGTCGAGCTAGTGTTTTATATACCTTTAGCTTTGTATGTTTCTGAACATGGGAGGATTTGAAGACGGCGTTAATGACGCCAGTCATTTTTATAAATTTAGATATTTTGTTTGACATATCTTCATCAGTGATGTAAGAGAGGTTATAACCTAAATAGTTAAATGAATTAACACGTTCAATTAAAGTATTATTTATCATGATCTTACTTGGAATTGGATTCTCTCCCGAAAATGCCATGACTTTTGTTTTCTGTTTTGAGATTTCCATATTGAAATTAATTACACTGTACAACATGAAAAATGCCCTTTACATGAAAACATGTGTTTCTTGTATATTTATGGCTGAAAATAACGAATCTGTACTCGGTTTATGCCTAAGACGAACCATTTTCCAAAAAATCCACAATTTAGTATTTTATGTATTTCCTCGATAATATTGCTATGTTTCCTTAATGTAAATTATTTTTCGAATATCCTGCTTCTTCTATCAAACATTTTCAGTGCAGACACATTTAGAAATATATATCTACATCAATCATTCACTGCCAGGTTGATCATACCATAATTCCAGCATTCATTTAGAAGACGACAAAGCAATTCTGGCCACTATTTTGCGGAGAAAGAAGGCATTATTTATTGCTGTGATATGAATGGGTTATTTCAGGCATTGGGACATGAACACATTGTAGGAGACTGGCGCCTGTTTATTGACTCTTCCAAACGTAGTCTAAAGGCAGTACTCCTCCATATAGGCAATGTTTTTCCCTCTGTTCCTATAGCATATAATGCTATAAATACCAAGGAAACATATGAGGTAGTGAGTGCTATATTGAAATTAATTGACTACTCTACATTCAAATGGCACATTTGCGGAGACTTAAAAGTTATTGGGATATTAACAGGCATGCAACAAGGATACACTAAATTCTGCTGCTTCCTATGTGAATGGGATAGTCGTGACACTACATCCGTAAACAGTGGCCTCCACGACAAAACTACATTCCTGGCACCAAAACCATATCTCATGAACCACTTGTGAATCTGCAATATGTCTTTCTTCCACCATTGCACATTAAACTTGGTTTAATGAACATTTTTGTAAAAGCGCTGGACAGAGAAGGGTTAGCCTTCTTGTATCTCAGAAACAAATTCAAAAGTTTAAGTGAGGTAAAGGTAAAAGAAGGGGTTTTTTATTGGCCCACAAATTAAATCAGTCATGCACGACGAAGACTTTGAAAATAAACTATCAGAAGGAGAAAAAGCAGCCTGGCAGGCATTTAAATCAGTATGTTCAAGTTTCCTTGGAAACGAGAAAGCTGAAAACTATGAAGATCTTGTTCGTGACATGGTGAAATGCTTTCGTGTTATAGGCTGCTATATGTCTTTAAAACTACACTTCTTGGACTCACATCTCGATTTTTTCCCTCAAAACCTGGGTGCAGTTAATGATGAGCATGGCGAAAGATTCCACCAGGACATTGCTATGTTTGAAAAGCGCTTCAGTGGACGATGGAATGGAAGTATGCTGGCTGAATATTGTTGGTCTACTATCAGGGACACTCCACCAGATGCCTACAAGCGGAAACGGCCAAAAAAAAATCATTTTAGTGTATGTGTTTTCCGTAATGAGTGTCGCTGTTAATTTTCTCTCTGACCAATTTGTATAAATATGAAAAGCGGGTCTCCTAAAAAAATGGTACGTGATGGACCATTTTGGTTTTCAGATATGAATCCAGCACCTTTTGTTTATACAAAATCACATACTTTCATCTAAAGGGCAGACACAAAGTTCAAATTTGTTGTACAGTGTTACCTACCGGTATTATAGCCTATACTCGTATAAGGTCCCTGAGCCAAATAACGCCATGTATACCTTTAACGCCACCCTATTAAAATTTGTTAACGGCACAAGTTTTCGGTAGTGCACTACTGTAGCCTGCATTCGCTCGCAATCTAGTGATGAAATGAGTTACTAGCTGTCCGCTGACATTTACGAGTGGCATGATATTCCATCATTTTCCTGTTGTGTGTTGATAGTGAATGGCTGTTCTTATATCAAGGTAAGAGGCAATATTTTATTTTGTGTGTTGAGCAAATAATAACTATATTAAACTATATATTTTCGTGATCCTTAAACATTCTTCTATGTATAGAAAGTATTTTCTATCTATAAAATTAGAAAATGTTAGAGAAACAGGCATGTCATGTTATCAAGTACTCAGTAGCGCTTTAACGCCATGCGGCGTTAAAGGTCTACAGACAAAATTTTAGGTTGTGTTAGTACTAAGGCTGACAGTACAGCATCAGTGTCAGAACATCAGGAAAATCACTAAGCTTTCAACTTACAAATGTTCAGAATGTGCAGTGATGATATTGGTTCAATTGCTTATCGAACTCTTAATGTTTTTTTATTTTACATAACTTAATTTTTTTGTTTTACTTATTGGAAAACATTCATATTAAAATAAGGTAAATGCTTTTGTGTTTAATAACTTTCTACTGTGTTACATTGTCTCTTTTTTTTTTAAGTAAGGAGTCACTGGAAAACATATTTTCCTAATCCATCTGGTGTTTCAGTTTCAGATCAAGAATCTTTCATTAGTATTGAGTGATTTTGTACTTTTTATTAACATAAACTCAAATTTAGTCGCTTAGTTCAATTTGTGTTGCTGAGGAAAAATAATTAATTAACAATTATAAGTGTATAGGTTACTAGAAAATAGGTGGCGTTAATTGGACAACCTGTTCCTAATAACGCCAGTTTACAAAGTTTTCCTATTTGAGTTCTAATTCTTGTTCGGTATATAATATATCCATTTTCATTGTGCTATTTTGTAAAGATAAGATTGCAGTTTCTATTTCATAATTTTCGTGCTTGTACATAACTTATTTTCAGAGCAAAAGTGGCTGAAGTGTTAAGGTGGCGTTATTTGGTACGTGTACCTTAGGGTTTGTAAAAAATTCTCAAGAGTAATATATCTACTGCGAAATTTGAAAATGTATGTTCCGAAGAATTACATTAGAGTTGTCTATTTTTCTTATTTTCATAGTATACTTTCTTATGGACTATTTTTATGGGGTAATAGTACTCATACTAATAAGGTATTTATGCTCGACCATGCCGAAATGTAGTAATTATACACCTGGTAGCAGTCCCTTAATGCATGTCATTAAAGTACACCTATTCATTAAAGTTCAGGTTTTCGATTATTCTCGGATATGCAATCGAAAGACAAGGGAAACGTCACGGACGGAGGCTGGAAATCCAATACTGTCGCAGAAGGTTATGTTCTGTTATTATAATAATTAGCGTTAATTGTAAATAATATTCAAATAAATTCAATTTGTCATCTCGTTTTTCAATTCTAAATCAATTTCCAGGTTATATCAAAATTAGTTGATGTTACATTACATCAAGGTCAATGACATTATTGTTCCTCGGAAAAAATTAATACTTTAAAATTAATACTTTCGCGTCTGCGCACATCTCACAATTTAAGAACTATGAACAAAGTCACTTCCGATCTTCTGTCAGATACAAATAAAACGAATACTTCTGAATAATTTCAAGTCAGAAATATGGTCGAGCATAAAAAGTCGTATGAAACTTGCCTATAATGGTAATTAAGACGCTCGTATGAAAATTATTAAACTCGCTTGCGCTCGTTTCATAAACAAACATACTCGCGTCTTAATTACTATCATTATAGGCTCGTTGCATAATGTACTATTATGTTACAAAAAAGCTATTAGAATTATAACTAATTCATCAATGAAGGCGCACTGCAGACCGTTATTTGTAAATGAAAAAATTATGACTGTAACATCACTGTATATTTATCAAGCCCTAAATTTCGTCAAAGAAAATTCACAATTGTTGACACATAGGAATGATGTTCACCTATACAACACCAGAAACCGTGACCTTTTTGATATACCTGAGGCAGGCTAATCAAAACAACGAATAATTATTTTATTATGTCTTTAAAAATAGCAAATAAATTTCCGAGATATCTTTTCAATTTGGAAAGGAAGTCTTTCAACAGACTTGTCTCTGGTTGGTTAATCAAAAAACCATTTTATGATATTAATGAGTTTTTTAATGTTAATGTTGTTGAGAGTTTTTGAATTAATTTCATTGTTCTGTTCATTCTTTATTACCGACTTTGTCAATTGCACTATGTTGTGAGCTCTGACTGTACAACACTGAATATACTGAATAGGGCTATTATGATAGAAAAAATCAATCTTTAGCTGTAATTTTTTTTATCAAAGTATATACAAATTTGAAAAAATATGTAAGGATTTGAAGTTACATTTATTTGTTATTTGTAATAATAAGGGATAAAATTAAAACAAAACTAGTGTATCATATTAGCCTTCTGTGTGGGCTATTCTGGTACAGTGCTATAAATCTTTTCATATTATACAGAGCAATGATGTAAGGCTATTTTGGTACACACAGACGCTTAATGTCTCACCTATAAAAGTTTGGTTGCAATCACATTAAAATTGACTAAGATTTAGCAGCTTTTGTAAAGACCTCTTTTTTATATAAAAATTTATACAATTTACTGAAACTTTAACACTAGAAAATACTAGAAAACTGCTGTACGTTCAAATAATTTTTTTTGTGTGACGAAATACAGTGTGTCTAGAGATAGAGTGGACTGCCAGCTGTTTACATGTAAATCTAGCAGTAGGTAAACAGTAACCTACCTGTTACTGTTCGCAGAAATAACATTTTTGTGCCATTTCAATGTACAGCAGTTACTGCAACTGTCTATATTATCAATATTTTATTGTTCTTTATACTACAGCTGCTAATAACAGGTCTACTATTTCTACACCTATCAATTCTGCTTCCACTAATATCTGAAGGATATCCACTGGAATGCGTCGCCATTCCACTTGCAACATGGCACTTAGTTGGACAATGGAAGTTGGCCCCATGTTTCGGAGGTTACTATGCCGTGGTATGCAGACAATAATGTTCACCGGTTGGACTGGCCTGCACGGAGTCCTGATCTCAATCCCATTGAGCACCTTTGGGACGAATTGGACCGGAGATTCAGGTCTCGGGAGATGCGGTCAACTTCCATTGTCCAACTGACTGCCATGTTGCAGGAGAAATGGCGACGCATTCCAGTGGATATCCTACACAAACTAGTGGAGAGCATGCCTGACAGGGTGGCTGCTGTTATAGCAACAAGAGGTGGTACACGAGGTTCTAAAGGGGCAAAAACAGTGCCCAATTACTTTTTGGTAGATAGTGTAATAGCAAAATTACATGTAAAGAAATGAAACAGTAATGAATCTTAACATCAACTGTTAATGATTACTCTCAAGGACTTACCAACTATGTCCACAACAACTGCTTCAGCAGAGGAAATACACAGAACTTACCTGGAAAGAAAAAGAAAACTACATGTAGTTAAATATTCAGTATACTTTAAAATCAATAGCATGTTGTAAAAACAACATAAAAATACTTAAAATTACTTTTCGTTAGGCACAAAGTGGCTGAGGACCATATATTTCTACTCTGCAAAGTCCTGTAAGTTTTTGTCTTTCTTGAACTTTCTCTAGTAAGAAACCAAAAATATTAAACATGTATTCCAGAAAATCATTTAAAATTCTAAGAAAATTTTTCTACTTTTTTCCATTACACAGCCTACAGTATATGCATCTACGATTTAAATTTTAATAATTAAATCTTGATGTCATAACTGTGTTCTGCAGAATTTCTTCACTTAAAATGGTCCATTTACAATGTATGGTGTCTCGAAACTACACGCACAGAAAAAAATTAAAAAAAAAAAAACATATAATCTTAGAAAATTCAATTTGATTTTTCCGGAAAATATTATTTCGTACTTAAAATTCCGGTGCAAGACAAACGAATGAGTAAGAGTCAACTTTCATTTCGGAGGAAAATAAAAATGGTAAATTTAATCCTTCAGTGTAACAATCAAATTGAATTCCTGTTAACTCTCAATCTGCCCTGGTCGCTGCTGCACTTACGAGAGAACGTATACACTTAGTTTGCAAAAAAATTAGTGAAATTCATTTTTTTTATATCTCAGCTACTAAAAAAGGCAAATAAAACTTTTCATGCTTAATATACATACATTACACTTTATAAAACACTATTCAGAATATTAATATAGCTAATAATTAAATGTAAAAATAATATCAAATTTACGTAATTATTTTACAACCGTAAAGCATTTACATAACAAAATATACAATTAATTAAATATCTGCATGATTCTTTCATTGGAATGTTTTAAAGACCTACATCAACAACATAGTCTGGAATCTTTTATCTATTCCTTCAAGAAATACAGGGTGCGTCAGAAAGAACGGATGGATTTCACATGGCAAGAAAATTGTAAAGATTCATCAAATCAAAAATTTATTGTTATCAACATATTCACCAATACATGCAGTTTATTTATGGAAAACAACATTATCCATATGATGTCCTTGGCTTTCAATACAGGCATCGAGGCGTTTTCTGATGTTCGCCATCACTTTCACAGTCATAGCTGGTGCAATTGCCACGATTTCTTCGCGAATCGCTGTCTTCAGTTCGTCCTGTGTATGTGATCGATGTTTACAAACTTACGCCTTCAAATGGTCCCAAAGAAAGAAGTCGCAGGGCGCGAGATCTTACCGTAGCCTCGGACAATCTCAGTGCAATAGAATTTCGTCCAGGTGATTTCTTCTTTAATGTTGAACCTGTGATACGAAATGAAGCCATCCACCGCAAAATTGTATTCCGAGTTGGAATCCTAGCGTGACATCCGATGTCGAAATGAGTCCTGAGTGGCGATCACAGACTCTTCATTTTTCAAAAATGTCTCTACGATGAAAGCAAGTTGTACACCAGACCAACACCATATTCTCAACTGAAACTGCATTCTATGGCTGACCCAACAGTCGTGGTCCCCCTCACTATATCTCTCTCCTCGTTGCGTATCGATAGTTTGAAATCCATCCGTTTTTTCATACCTTCAATATTAAATTTTCTAAAATTTTTTATTAAGAAATAAAATTGGCTACGGGGAATCAGAAGACGTAGACAGTCATCAAGAAACTGACTGAAAGAACCTGGAAAAGAAATGTTTTTGGCGTGACAGTACATACAACTTTTTTATGTGAGGGAGGTAAAAGTATACGCTGTTGCGATGGACAACATTAACAACAGGAACACACGGAATGCAAACTCAAATATTGGTTTAGTGTGTAATATCAGTTTTAAATGCACAGGTTAAATTTCATTATCCATTAGGGGCAAATGGGGTGACTAATAGATTTAACATCCGCCAGACACAGTATCAGATTCATTAACGATGGTGATGCATGAAGATGACGTCAAAGATATGTCTATCTTTTCCGATCCAGATCAATCGATAGGATACCAGAGACGTAGGCTACATTGATTCTCTGCAGGGACGTTGGTCACTGGAGGGAGCAAAAATACTGCACATATTCCTCCTCAGTGTGTGTGATTACTTATCAGAATGAACATGGAGTTAGGAAAATTTCTATTTATGTAATCTCTGAGATACTACAGAAATGACTCCAGAGAGGTTCCTATTAGCCATGAAATTCACAATCTCCGAAGAGAGAGAGAGAGAGAGAGAGAGAGAGAGAGAGAGAGAGAGAGATGTTCCAGGTCTTGCCCTGGACGTTTTCGACGTTGTTCAATTCACAATCACAGGGTCTCCATGCCATGTATTATAACTCAAGCGATGTTCTTGCAACATGTTGACAAAAAAAACTACTCTCAGCCATTAGCGTAACTCAGGCGGTTTTTCCAAACTATAAAACGAATGTCAGGTAGTTCCATGGCGAATCCTCGCGAAATACCATCTTGCCAACACCGATTCCATAAGAAGTTAATAACACTGTAGTTGATACGTCATCGTTAAATAAACGACTAAAAATAAAGCTTACTATTCGTGAAAGTCTAGCATTCAATAAAAGAAACAGTCCAACGTTACAATACTGAAAATGAAAAAGGCGTATATATTTATAAATCATAATTTGTTTCTATACTTTTCTCCAGAACATTGACTTAAGACTTAATGATTTTATGTGAGGATATGACCAGCAAGTTTAATTGAGGCGGTCCGTGGAACAATTGCTTAACTACAAAATCTTGGATTTGAGATACACAGCATTAAACATAGCGCAGAACGACATTCAAATTTTTCTAGAGGGCACTACCATGGATAAATATATATTTATCCATGGCACTACTTCTAGTGGAGGTTAACCTTTAAATTGGCAAAACCCCATTTCTCACACTAGTTTATTAAACCGTATCGGACTGTAAAGAAAACAACTATCGCAATGTGCATATTTTATATGTTATACAATATTATAGTATTGTGAAATTTTGGTTAAATTTAAATTTCCTATCAATTTTTTTCTATTGTTCTATTAAAATTATAGCATATAGCCTATTAACACAGTCTAATATATACAGTCACGAAGCTCAATACGAAGGGAATATGCATCCATAGATAGTTGCTAACCACAAGGATCGCTACTATCGCCTCATAGCAGACAATGCGAAATAGTACCGGCACAGTCTATTGTTCCTAGTACCCTCAACAACTCAAGCTTTGTGACTGTATATACTAGACTGTGGTATTAACCTGTTGTATCCCGTAAATACATTGTGAATTTAAGGGTTAATAATATTTTGTAAGGAGGGTGAAGTGCCTGCTATTATTCGCTTGAGAAACTTTGGTCATCCTGTCTGATTAAAAAAAAAAAAAAAAAACCTAAAAGTTGGACTTTAAAAACAGTTACATTATCGGTTGTTGTGTATGGTTGTGAAACTTGGACTTTCACTTTGAGAGAGGAACAGAGGTTAAGGGTGTCTGAGAATAAAGTGCTTAGGAAAATATTGGAGGTAAGAGGGAGGAAGTAACAGAAGAATGGAGAAAGTTACACAACGCAGAACTGCACGCACTGTATTCTTCACCTGACATGATTAGGAACATTAAATTCAGACGTTTGAGATGGGCAGGGCAAGTAGCACGTATGGATGAATCCAGAAATACGTAAAGAGTGTTAGTTGGGATACCTGAGTGGAAAAAGACCTCTGGGGAGGCCCAGACGTAGATGGGAGGATAATATTGAAATGGATTTCAGTGAGGTGGGATATGATGGTAGGAACTGGATTGATCTTCCTCAGGATAGTGACCGATAGCGGGCTTATGTGAGGGCAGCAATGAAAATCTGGGTACTCTGAAAGCCATTTGTCAGTAAGTAAATATTTTGGCAAAAGTGACTTCATATTGTGCATGTGCTCAGATTTAACATAGATGATACGTGATGGTGACAGATGCTTGAAACATAGACTATATTTCTGTGAATATCTCGAAATACATTTTACAGAACTTCCAATACTTCCTCAGAAAAAAAGTACAATTAGCAACAGTAGCATTAGTATTAGTAGTAATCATATTTTGGTCCTCTCGAAATCAATACATTTAAGGAAAGGTTGAGAAGATTAGACTGAAAATGTAATTGTAGGTGCAATGTAATTATCTAAGTTGTGTCATGTAATTAATTAAGTTGATATGTAATTAATTAAGATGATACGTAATTCTCTTGATATGTAAATAAATTAAGGTGATATGTAATTAACTAAGATGATATGTAATTTAGTTGATATGTAAATAAATTAAGGTGATATGTAATTAATTAAATTGATATGTAATTAATTAAGATGATACGTAATTTAGTTTATATGTAAATAAATTAAGATCATATGTAATTAATTAAGATGATATGTAATTAGGTTGATTTGTAATTAATTAAGTTGATAAGTAATTAATTAATATGATACGTAATTTAGTTGATATGTAAATAAATTAAGGTGATATGTAATTAATTAAGATGATATGTAATTAGGTTGATATGTAAATAAATTAAGGTGATATGTAATTAATTAAGATCATATGTAATTAGGTTGATTTGTAATTAAGTTGATATGTAATTAATTAAGATGATACGTAATTTAGTTGATATGTAAATAAATTAAGGTGATATGTAATTAATTAAGATGATATGTAATTAGGTTGATATGTAAATAAATTAAGTTGATATGTAATTAATTAAGATGATACGTAATTTAGTTGATATGTAAATAAATTAAGGTGATATGTAATTAATTAAGATGATATGTAATTAGGTTGATATGTAAATAAATTAAGGTGATATGTAATTAATTAAGATAATACGTAATTTAGTTGATATGTAAATAAATTAAAGGTGATATGTAATTAATTAAGATGATATGTAATTAGGTTGATATGTAATTAATTAAGGTTATATGTAATTACTAAAACTGATAATAGTTTGTTGAAATAGTGTACTTATAAGTTAGGTTTACTTTTGCTTATTGTAGGCATTATAGAATAGTTTTTATTTATAGCCCTAGGTTTATTGTATGTATTTATTCAGTTAGAAATAAATTTGTTTACTTTATTTTTTTATTGTTGTAATTATTGTATTATTGTAATGGTATTATTGTATATTATATATCACTGCCATCGGGTGTATACCCAATTGTAGTGTTAATACATACATACATACATACATACATACATACATACATACATACATTAATTGTATCATTAATAGTTTTCGCTTCATTAGTCAATAAACTACAAAAAATAAATGAAAATAAATCGCTTCCAATAGTTTTTAAATGCCATTTACATGAGTAAATTAATTCAGATATTGAATAGTACATTATATGAGGACGGTTGTATGATAAAGACGCTCCACCCTCGAGCCATGTCCTTCACACGTCGGTGGCAGCAACATCTGCATACGACACTGGTTCGCAGATCGGAATTGCTGACGGTGGAATGCTGGGTTCGGTGGGAAGGGATCTGCATGAACAGGTATCTCTCATTGTGCTGCTCTGACCTTACGTCTACATGCTACAGGTTATCTCAGACAAAAGACATTGTGCCATTCTATGTATAGGTCTATAGTGAGGATCACGTAAGTGTAGTTCCTAAAAGTCTAATTTGGCCGTCTCTTCAGTGTTGCCAACTAATACCAGTTATGGGAAAAATCACAATGCTACGTACTGAAATAATAATAATAATAATAATAATAATAATAATAATAATAACTTAATAATAACTTAATAATAATACAGTAATTAACACACCACCTCATTCTAGTGCCGAGATCATGGAAAGCATGTGGGTCTACCTCCATGCCCCGCAAGTGCCTTCATGGCATGTTACGGGGATACCTTTACCTTTACCTTTTACAGTAATTAACAATAACTACATGTCTTACTTATTTAGGCCTACCACATCTCATCTTTATGTTGCAATGAAAGTTTACATTCAACGTGTTTCGAGGTACAATCCAACAACTTAACTTAAGTTTGTAACAGATAATAATATTAATTTTGTTAGATAATCGAATGATGTTATCGATACAAGTCTGCTGATCCACCCCTTCTTTCCTAGATGGGTATGCGTTGCCGAGGAGATTTGTTTACTACAGTCATTTATCATTTGAACATTTGTTATGAGTTTCTGAATTGATTAAAGTTGCAACACTTGCTACCAAGCTGACAATATCTAACAGATGTTTCATTATGTTCTTTCATTAATAACTAAAAAGCTAAGGATTTTCTGACATATGTTTATATGAACTTTTTTCTTGTTTTGGTGAGAGGAAATCCCCTCAAGGTTTGTCAAAGTATTTCTGAAACACTCGGCATATTTTAATATTATGTAATAACTAAATATAGGCTATTTAAATAGCACTAGTACATGTATGTATTAGTCTCTTTTCATTGATAGAAAATTCTTCCCAATTTACTGGTAAGTTACAAATACCAGTTCTTCTGAGAACACAATCATGAAACTTCACTGGTGATTTGTAAGTATGGATTGGTAAAGTATAACTGCAGAAAACTTTCTGTGAACAGAAACTCTAGTACTTGTACTATTTACTAAAGAATTTACTTGTAATGTACAACACCATACCTTTGTGGAATAGGGCTCAGGAGTTCCCAAATTTCTGAGTGTCACGGACACTTTAAAGCTCATATTCCATCTGGCGAACCCCCAAATTTATTATGCATAACTTAGGCCCATAAACGTGTTCACTCATTAAATATTTGCATAATGTAGTGAATTAAGCTTCCTTTTGTATATTAATGTTGCCTATCATCTGATATTTTCGACCTCGAACTTTACAACAACAACAACAATCATAATCATCATCATCATCATCATCATCACCATCATCATAGTTCATGATTGTGCCAACGTGTTATGTAAGTTATATTTTTAAAAACTACCAAACTTGAAACATTAGCCAGGAGTGAGATCTGTAAAAGGAATGTCTGGTGAATAGATTCGTGAAGGAAAATTATAATATAAACAATTTTGAAGAAGGAAAGTTTGAAAACAGCGGAAACTTTGTTCGGTAAAGTTGTAGACGAGAAAGAAAGGAAGGAAAAATCCTTTATCTCCCGTAGGCAGCTCGTCATATAAGAACTCTGTGGTTGTATTTTGTTGACAGGTATAAATTATGAATTCTGTTACAAAAGAAAACCACTACTGCTTTTCATTAAGGAAGAATTTTTGTGGTGAGATTTAAATGTGTATAAAAGAGCCAAATTAAGTACCATAGCGCTGGCCTTCTATGCTCGAGGTTGCGGGTTTGATCCCGGCCGAGGTCGATAGCATATAAGTGTGTTTAAATGCGACAGGCTCATGTCAGTAGATTTAGTGGCATGTAAAAGAACTCCTGAGGGACAAAAATCCGGCACACCGGCGACGTTGATATAACCTCTGCAGTTGGGGAGCATCGTTAAATAAATCACAATTTACACACACACACACACACACAGATATATATATATATATATATATATATATATATATATATATATGTGTGTGTGTGTGTGTGTGTGTGTGATTGCAATTCTGCGCTTAAGAATAATTCAAATTTATGCAAAAAATCGAGCAATATGCATGCAAACAGACGTTTAAATGTAACATAATCTTTTAAATTAACAAAAGCACATAATAACAAGTTTTAATGGATAAGTACATCGTCGTTGTTCCTGCAATAACTCCTATGTGCAAAATATACAATTTTTCAGTAGGAGGAAAAAACACATTTATTCATCCTATGGCAGACGTACATAGGAGACTGCGAATTCTTACATTTTCGAAACAAAGAAATATAATTACATATAGAAGATTTTATTATTTGCTGTATCACTATTTAAGTTATTTAACAGAGCAAAAATCTGAAAATCGATAAATATGTCACGAACAAGGACGATATGCTAAAATTAAGATATAATCTTTTCGTAAACAAAAAATGTATTTTTGATGCTTACAAGTGCATTTTTTCTTCAAACTTTTGTGACATTTCATTTATGTCATTAGAAAGGTTGAGAAGATTAGACTGAAAATGTCATTGTAGGTGCAGTGTAATTATCTAAGTTGTGTCATGTAATTAATTAAGTTGATATGTAATTAATTAAGACGATACGTAAGTAAGTTGAAATGTAATTAATTAAGGTGATATGTAATTAATTAAGGTGATATGTAATTACTTGAGTTGGTAATAGTTGGATGTAATATAAGTACTTATAAGTTAGGTTTACTTTTGCTTATTGCAGGCGTTATTATAGCATAGTTTTATTCATAGTCCTAGGTTTATTGTATCTATTTATTTATAGTTAGAAGTAAATTTACGTTTATTTTATTTTTATTGCTGTAATTTATTGTAAATTTCATTAATATAATTATTGTAATATTATTCTTGTATATTATATATCAGTGCCACCGGGTGTATACTCAATTGTAGTGTTAATACATACATACATACGTACTCGATCACAACGCGATAACACTCTAGAAATTCCACTTCACACATCATCTCTGTATTCCTTATCTTTCACTGTTGCTACCTCTCGTCACTAGAACTCTCTGCCGCCTGAAGTCAAGTGCTGCAGAACATTGAAATCTTTCAAATCCAAGTGAGAAAATTATCTTACGACGAGTTGCCAAACTAAGTTACTATTATGACAAGTGTTGTATTGCATGTTTCCACGTATTCACATCTTTTTATATTCTAGTGATATTTAATTTATTGTATATTTTTTGTTTTCATATTTTCCGATAATGGTATATCTATAATGTGATAAGTTGAGCTATATATATATTCATAATTTTCCTTACTGTGTGTACTTAAAAATATTGTATTCATTGTATGCTTTGCACTGCACTATTTTATTACTATTATTATTATTATTATTATTATTATTATTATTATTATTATTATCAATAATTGTCTTATTTTTTATACTTTGTATGTCTCATTTATTTATACCTGCTGTTCACATTTTATTATGCTTTTTTCTTTCTTTCTCTGTGTTATATTTTATGTCTCATTTCTACTTACTTGTTGTTTACATTTTATTATTATTATCTTATTCAGTTTTGTGTGTAAAATTGTGGTGTACTTTGTAAATTTGTAGTGTTTTTTGTAACGCAGTTTTACTCCTGGTTGAGTGTTAGAGAAGGCCGTATGGCCTTAACCCTGCCAGGTCAAATAAATTATTATTATTATTATTATTATTATTATTATTATTATTATACTGCATTTTTTATTTCAATTTGATCTTCTTTAACTGCATTAAAATTCCCAACTTCTAGTTATCACCCCTTAAAATTGCATCCTCGCCAGCGCTTGACTCCTCGACAATACTGGATACCAAGGCAGACACGATAACCACTACATCACCGAGAACGCCTAACGACGACTTCTCTCTCGTTCACTTGTTCGTCCAACGAATTGACCCCGCTCCCATATCAGAAACGTGAAGAACATGTTTTCTAGCCTGTTAGTAGGCTTTAACATATTATAATATACAGAAAACAGACGGCCAGCAACTTGTGCGGCATGGACAGACCGGCCGTTCAACTTCTTCGGTAAGCCCGTAATGAATCAGCGTGTGGGAGGAACGCTGGATAGAGATGTTTACACCATTATTTAATAGCTCGTTGTTAGAAGTGGCGGAAACACTGAAGGGTCGTAAAATAAAATTCTTATTTATATTCAGTACAGTGCAGGAAGTGGACATAAACAAAACAATGTATAGGGGAAGAAGGGGCACTGGCTTATATAATAAAAATTAACAAGTCGGGCTTAAAGGTGAATAACCTTCTATTTTATATTTTACATGAATTCGTTAAATGAGATACGTAACAATATTATAAAAGTAAGATTCAGCTCTTAATACTAGGGTTGGCAAAACTAGGTATACAGTTATGTATTATTATTATTATTATTATTATTATTATTATTATTATTATTATTTCTGCATTAGTAAGAAGTACCAATACTAATGTGAATGCTAAGAATAAGAACATACTTGAGTATGCCTCTATACCAGGCCTGCACAAGGTTTGCGCTCTCCGAGCCGGCTCACAGCTCATGAGCGGAATGCAGATATTAGCTGCGCTCTGTGTAAGGGTGGACTGGATGAAGGGGTGATCTCGTACAAAATATACAAAAGGAAGTGCTATTACGAGTGTTCATGAAATGAATTCCCGTTCAGTGTTTGCAAAACTATCTTGGACTATTATTAATTAATAAAGAAATATATATTTTGATGTACCGAAGTACATATGATATTTCCATGCAGATATTCTGCGTTATCATATGATGAAAGAGTGATGGAACGGAGAAAAATTCTCTCCGGCGCCGGGATTTGAACCCTACGTGCTGATGCTGATGGGTTGTATCCGGCGTGGCTTAGTGGATAAAGCATCAGCACGTAGAGCTGAAAACCCGGGTTCAAATCCCGGCGCCGGAGAGAATTTTTCTCCGTTCCATCACTCTTTCATCATATGATAACGCAGAATATCTGCATGGAAACATATGTACTTCGGTACATCAAAATATATATGATATGCGTAATAAATCACTTTGTGATTTAAGACGGCGCCTATACCGTCGGATCCCGGCCAACCAGTCACTCATTCGAGTGCACCTCAACACATGTATGGACTTCGGTCCTGCGTTCATAGACATCTATGACGTAGTGCAGAGGGCGGCCACTAGAGGGAACCCAAGAGATGGAGCTTAATCTGAGACGATTCTAAGCGGCGTCGGGGTTGTATCCGGCGTGGCTTAGTGGATAAAGCATCAGCACGTAGAGCTGAAAACCCGGGTTCAAATCCCGGCGCCGGAGAGAATTTTTCTCCGTTCCATCACTCTTTCATCATATAATAAAGAAATATTTATTTTACAGAAATAATAGAAATTCTATAGCTACTTAAATGCACAATATCATTTTGTTATATTTTTATCAGTACATCAAAACGAGTTTTTATGCTGTTGGCAGCTGAAAGGAACAGTAGCCTACTGATCATAATGAAACATGAGTTACAGATGTTCGATGTCTGCCTTTATTAAAGTTGATTATAGAAAAAAGTTGCTCACAAATATAAATGTTGAGCCAAACATAGCAATCATTTTCACAGCCAGCCTGTGTAGTCGTGGATATTATTGTTAATTTAGTCTTGTAAAACTCAACCAGGCTAGTCGTATTATTAAAACGATCTTTAGCTCTTAGGTCACATTGAAGATCAATAAGTTCGAGCTGTAAATCGTTAAGTGTAAAAATGTTATGTTCCGTCTTTTAGATTCCTCCATACTGTACTATAGCAGTAGGTAAGCAACCTGAAACAGTTACTGAGAATAGGCCTACACACTGCACTCCACTAGATAACTGAGTGGTCGTTTCCCTCTCCTCTACCTATAGCAAGTCTATGTCATTCTGACGTATCTTCCTCTCCGTTTCGGCGAGCGGTAAACACCGCTCTCCCGCTCCGAAGGAGCGCGCGCGCTCGTTGAGCGCTGTTTGTGAAGGTATGCTCTATAATATGGTCATCTCAGTTTCAGTCCCATCAGATGCTAACAGAAAGAATGTAGAATTAGTATATTATGATACAAGGTTGGGAAGTGCTTTTTACAAAATCGAGGAAAAGTTTGAAAAACGAGGAGGGCAAATATATTTCGTGCGAGATCGTGCGTATTTGCTTGTTTTCCGCACAGAACCAATACGCGGTAAGTGTGAAATACCACATTCAGTATTCCCAACGTAACACACACAACAATTTCCCTCTTCTTACCGCTTAAGCGCGACATTCATTTTACTGCTTTAGGCTTTTAACATATTATTTTTAGAGACGTTTAACATAGTAATAATTATAAATTGGACTCTTACCACTGCAATTTCACCTCAATTGCAATGTTAATTATTGTTTTTAAATATTTGCAAAAATTAAGTAAAGTCTACTACTCCACGAAACTTGTTGCATTCCTGATACAAGTAACATTAAGGAAGCCGTGAAAAAATCAACAAGATTCCAGATGCCGATGTTATTACTGCAATATGTTATATAAATAATATTGTTAAAATATTAAAATGAATAATAATTCATTACATAACCTTACCGTTTGTTTTAAGTTCGCATTTATAGACTGGGGGAAAAAAAGACAGACGTATATCACGGCCTGCTGGAGTATAGTAAACACAGAAAACATTTTATAGCAACAATGTTGAAGAAAGATATTTTGGTTTTCCGAAGTTGCCGTCATTAAACAGAAACCAACATGGAGATTTCATTGCAATTAATTAGAAATTCCTCTTTCAGGTATGTAATAAACGATCTTCGCACAAAATAATGTACGATACACGTGCGGTATGTTTTCATGTTCTCGGAAATTAAAAAAGCTCAACTACGTTTCGCTTTTTCAATCTTTTCCTCGACAATGAAAACGTGAACATACCGCTCTTGTAACGTATATTACTATTGCATTGAAAATTTAGAGCAATATTATTCCAAAGCAAAACTGTACTGTAACGGTAACTAAGTAACGCTAAGTGCACTGTAATGTATTATTTCAGTATAGTTTACAGTTACGAAGAATGCTTTGCCTAGCAACAAGTTTCAGTGTGGGAATTCTAACTTTCAAGGTCTAACAACAATATCTGTAAATGCAACAAAAAAACACGATCGTGCAAAACAGTATATTACGATACAAGGTTGGAAAGTTATTTTGCAATGCACTTCACAAACGTATATTGTACAAGATTTTTTGCACGATCACATTTTTAAAATTGCAAATACAATATATTTTACAATGAAAATTTGCAGCAATATTATTCCAAAGCCTTCGAAAAACTATGCTATAATGGTAACTAAGTAACGATAAGTGCACTGTAATGGGTCTATTTCAGTACAGTTCTATGTTATGAAGAATGGTTTCCCTAGCAACAAGTTTCTGTGTAGGAATTCTAACTTTCAAGACCTAACAACAAAAGCTGTAAATACAGATTATGCTTGGCCTCGGGGACTCTTCCTACAGCACATGAGATTTTCATGTGGAACGCTTATAACTCTGTCAATACCAAGAGGAATACATGTAGATTCCATTCCAGTCTTCTGGATATTTAAATGTTGCCTTAAGTCTGCACTTCTAACTTTGTTTGTTGTGTCCTTACACTATCAGCTCTTATCTCAATTGGATAAGTCAACACAGAAAGTATTACTAGTTTGTATAGGCCTGCTTATCTTCACTTTAGTATCATTTCTTATATTATTTGTTTTCCACATTATATCATTCATGTAACACAATATTCTTGATTAATACGTAGCTTCATTTTCAATTACCACCAACTAGTTATTTCCACGCCCCGGTACTTAAACATCATAACTTGTCCAATCATTTTCCCAGTTATTCCAGCTCACATATTAGAAGTAATTTACTTACAGTAATAAGAAATATGGGCGTCATAATATCCTTACAGTAGTTAAGGTACAGACTTTCATTACCAACATCACGAACAGGAGTTCCACATAAGTGCGTCTAGTATTGTCCGGGTCAGCTTACTTCATACCCTAAGGATGAAACTCAACCATTTTTCCCCCATTACTATAGCGAGGGTCACGTAAAAACAGTTCCTAAACAGAAAATATTGCCGTCTTGTTAGTGTTGCCAACTGTTACCAGATATCACCATATGAAGTAAAATCACGATCCCACGTACTGAAAGACTTATTTACTTACCATACTTCATCTTTAAAGTTATGGTTTATTTAACGACGTTCGCAACTGCAGAGGTTATATCAGCGTCGCCGGAATTTTGTCCCTCAGGAGTTCTTTTACATGCCAGTAAATCTACTGACATGAGCCTGTCGCATTTAAGCACACTTAAATGCCATCGACCTGGCCCGGCATCGAACCCGCAACCTCGGGCATAGAAGGCCAGCGCTATACCAACTCGCCAACCAGGTCGACCTTTATCTTTATGCTGGAAGGTTTTTCTAAATAGATCAATAATTTGTAACATATTTTCATAGGCAAATTGTACGAGAAAGGGATCAACATGTTAGGTATTTTGTTTGAGCACATGAAATTATTAGTACTAACTCCGAAAACCGAATATCACCATGAAACGCATGCTTAAGAATACTTACTCCTAATAATTTTACTATTCTAGTTATAATTTCTGTCTCCGTTAACAAATTCCTTCTTCATTATCTTCTTTCGGTTAAATCTGAAAGAACAGAACGCCAATAGGATAAGTTATCCCCACTCTCGCAGCACGCTGTACGCTTTCTTGGTGGAGTCGCTGTCATGCGTTTTTCTCATTTTGACATTATTGTAATAAAACTCTAAACACGAAAGAAATTCACTAACATGTGAAATGGTATTCCTATTGATTACCCATCTGCGTTATCACACCCTGTGCCGTTTATATTTCGGCACATCTTTCTTTTCCTTTCTATTTCGTTACATTTTTCTATCTTTATATTTTTCTCTGTTAGTTTTAATTATTCTAACTCTTCATAGATGGCTTGTAATTTTTTTTTTTCGATCTAGTTCTTCTTACTTCTCGTAGATGGCTTTCCTCTCAACTTTCTTCTTTTTTTTTAATGCTCTGGTTCTGTTCCTATAACCTGTAATGAGTTGAGACCGAGGGAGCAGTAATTATTTAGTCGGGGGAGCGGTCATTATTTTATAATAGTGCTTGTTGATTGGTCAAGACGGTGGCGTGATTTAAATTTGGTCTGTGAAGCGAGTTTCATTTCGATAGTAGCGTTAGTCTAGTGGTAGGACTCGTGGAGGTCGGATGTGTGACAGGGTACGAGCTGCTACGTAGGCCGGGGATCGAACTGGGTTCGATAAGTTTACTAGGAGCTGTATAGTACTCGGTGTTGTGGGAATCTGTCAGTGTATAGCAGAAGATATGAGTCTGGTGGTAGGACTCGTGAAGATTGGATGTGTGCCGGCAAGTGAGGGTGTTGTGTAGGGTACGAGCTGCTACGTAGGCCGGGGATCGAACCGGGTTCGATAAGTCTACCAGAAGCTGTATAGTCCACGGTGTTGCGGGATCCTGCGAGTGAATTGCAGAAGATATTCGGGTGGAATTTAGCGGCGAGTTTTGGGATGTACTTATTAGCTTGAGATGCTTTCATTTTCCTGACTGACTTGCGTTCAGTCAACTCTGGTCAAATACTGGACGGTATTTGTATTTCTGTGGATCGTTTTTCTAGCTGTGATATAACTAAAAGCCTACCTCAATATACAATCAGTTCAGTGAGTTGGTTTTGGCTTATGTTTAATTTAGTTATTGTAGTAGAACGAATTTAAAGAGTATGGAATTCACGACGAAGGCACCCATTGTTTTGTGACGTTTGAAGGGGTAACCAATTTGTATGTAACGGCTATGTGTGTGCTGAGTGATGGTTATGTCAAGGCTGTATGACAAGATGGATGCCAGCGTGGGGAAGTACCTACCTATGTAAGGTAATTAGCTGGATTTGGTCTACGCTACACTGTTAAGAAGATAGTTTCTGTGCTACGAATTTATTTTGCTTGTTCTAATAAATAGTTGTGTTTTAAATAGTGAGTTGTGTTATCACTTGACTACCTCGACACGCTGATTACCTTCCTGATCATAACGATTCATGACAGGGTTAGTTTATTATTTAATTGTCTTGTTTTCCAACCAGCAAGATTAGACGATTAGATAAAAAGAAAGGCCGAGAGCGCCTCAACCAAAGTATGTTATATTTATTTACACTTACCTGAAAATAGTCTTGAATTGTAACCACAACGCAACATATAAAATAACTATTACGTAATAATATTAATAGTGGTATTAATTAATCACTAGTATGTTCAAATTTTATTGTTTATGATTATAAATTGAATTAATCTATTTGATATTAAATGTACAAATTTTATAGCTTAATGAAAGTATGCTTGTATATTGAATTAATCTGCTTAACTTTGTATTGTGTATGTTTGTATAATTTTGGCCCATGAATTGTATATGCTTTAAATTGAATAATAATCTGTATAGCTCTATTGATAAGTTGTTTGTGTTTGTAATTTGAAGTAGTTTTCATGATATGTATTATCAATTTCTGTATATCACAACTCATTGAATTGTTCATGCCTTAAATTTAATTAACTTGTTTTGTATTATACATATAGCTCAAATGATGAATGATCGTTTGCGTTTGTAAATTTAATAATCTGATTGGCTATGTATTGTATATTTTTAGTAGAGCCATCGATGTAGCTCAGTCGGCAGACTCGCTGGGCTGCTGATCCGGAGCTGCGTTCGGGCTTGGGTTGGATCCCTCTTTGGTCTCATTGAATGGTTTCTTCCGAGGTTTTCCCCAGCCGTGGGACTGAAGCCGGATGGTATATGGCGAGTCCTCGGCATCACTTCATTTCACCCCTTTGATTTGATTACCTGGTTGGGTTTTTCCGAGGTTTTCCCCAACCAAAAGGCAAATGCCGGGTAATCTTTTGGCGAATCCTCGGACCTCACCTCATCATTGTAGAAAATTACTAAATTGTAAAACTGTAAAAATTGTAAGATATTGTAAAAAAATTGTAAAAATTGTAATTGTAATATTGTAAAATTTTGACTTGTTCCACATCTTTAATCTTCATTGCTCATGTAAGATCTATGGAATATAATAAATGAATGAATGAATGAATGAATGAATGAATGAATGAATGAATGAATGAGTGAGTGAATCACTAGCTTCCAATAACCGGCTCAGAAATCTAGTACAATTTTAATTTCTGTCTCAGCTGCCAATATAACAGTTACAAAATCAGTACCATTTGTAGTATTTGTCAGTATCGAAACCGAAACGAAGTTGGAAAAAGAAAATTCAACTTCATCTTACGATGTTGGGTGACGTATATACGTCCGTTGATGAGCTATCATCCAACATCGTAAGATGAAGTTTACATTTACAATGTTTCTTTCCACCCATAAGCAGTGCTGACTAGATCAGACGCTATGGACAGTACTCTGTAACAAGAGTCGCCGGTATGAGAGGAGAATTTCGAGCCTTTGGCGTGAGACGAACTCAATAGCTCAGTTGGTAGAGCGCCTGGCCGGAGTACAGGAAGTCGCAGGTTCGAATCCCGCTCGAGGTTGTGAAATTTCCTTTCATACCATGGCATGATTCTAACTACTGTATATAAGTATTTAAATATTCATCACGAAAATTCAACCTAGAAACTAGAAAATCACCATAATCCACTAGTATATGTACTAATGGGGGGAAAATGGTTAGGTTTCACCCTTAGGGTATGAGGTAAGCTGACGCGGACTATACATATGCTAGTAGTTTATGGTGATTTTCTAGTTTGCAGGTTGAATTGTCTTTTGCCAAATTCGCTTCGAATTTCGATACTGATAAATACTATAAATTGTAGTGATTTTGTAACTGTTATGTTGGCAGCTGAGACAAATGTTTTCGGTACTGGAGCTATTAAAATTACATATTTATCGTAGGCCTACGGATGCAAATATTCCACGCTTTGAATCGACAACGAACAGTGACCTCAAGGCAAGAAAAACTTTTAAGTATTGGAAGTTGAAGCTTAAGAGAGTATGGACTTAGATGATGTCATTTCATGCATTTCCCTATGAAGTCCTGGGTTCGGAGATATAAAGATAAGCGCTTCTCAAGCCTTCGAGTCATTCGAAGTTTTCACGCGTCATTGCACATCAGGTTTTGCTCATGCGCCAAATTTAATATGGGGTTTGGGTATGGTCACCCCAGTGTTGCACAACCACACAAAAATTAACGGGTAGAACACTACAATCAGCGCTGTTGCCTTGCTGACCCTTTCCTCAGGCTACATCAATATTTGGCGTTAGTCATCAGGAAATTGCTACATCTGTGAGGTCTGCATGGGGGCTTATTCAGTAGGGAGTTCGGAATGACGCCTATAACACAGCAACACTCATTCACTGATGGGCTGGGGACATATCGTTCACAATGTGTTGATTGATTAGTGCTTTGTATAATGCAAGCCAGTTGGGTTCAATAATAAATACATTATCAGAAGTGGTATATCCAACTGCTAAAGAGCGACTTAAACATAAAGGTCGTGAGTTCGAAACCCACCTAGATAGTGGATATTTTACCGTTACCAATGTGGTTTATCAAGTTTTAAGTGGAGGCCTAGAACTTGACAAGATTGGACTGGGACAACTGTGGAGAGAAAATCATGAAAGTGAAAATAACGTTTTGAATATTATAAGACAAAGGTGTAACGATACAGAAAAACAACAAAATAATGCTTAGTTACATGAACGACAAAATTTCACTCCAAAATTACAGTAAAGTTAAAGCTGTATGGAGTCAAGAACCAAAACGATATGCGATAGAAATGCT